>NC_088334.1:17915000-17942500 GCF_036884655.1 Musa acuminata AAA Group | reverse complement strand
ATTCTCATTCATCTTATTTATTTGATTTTAGTAATATTAAGATAATATAGATCATATTGAATAAAATCATATTCTACAAATTTTATAATCCATGTGAAATAAATAGAGTTTTCATCTTAACAGTCCAAAATTAATAATTATTACCTTTGAAAATAAGAAGAAGTTGAATAGGAACACTTACTCCAACTTGTCATCTTCTTTTTTCTTTTCTGGATATACTTTTTTTTTTCATTTTCAATCAATATACTCCTTTTGATCTTTTTCGAACTAAGCTCTAATACCACATGGTTGGTCTTTCTATAAAACTTGAGGGAGAAGGAGAAAAGAATAGTAGAAGAAATGAGTACCTCAAATCTATAGTGGTTTGGATTGATCCAAGAGTACTTATTTATATTGACTAAAAGATAGAGTATAAATTTTTAAAAAAATAAATAAAATCTTTCATATCCTAAATAAATCTCTTCATCCTAATTTATTTATTTAAATCTAAATATTTATCTTTTACTTTATTTAATTTTAGTTGAATCTCGAATTTGATGATGAAATCAATTGGTGAATTAATGATCTAATCCATGTATTGAGATAAGTGATGCAGTGAAAGGATCAACCGATGCATTGAAAGCTCACCAGAAGATCGTCGAGAGTTCGCCCAAAGCTCGCCAGAAGATCACCGGGAGTTCGCAAAATTTATCGAAATTGTTTTAGCCTTAACTATCGCAATTAGGACTTTAATTTAAGTTGGTTATGGGAAAAATCCTACTAACTCAATTAGGGACCAATTATGCCCAAAACATGGCTAAATTGGGCCGGTTGGATTGCCCATTTAGCCACTTAGAGCCACATCAGGTGGTGGCACCACCTAGATTGGGCGATGGTACCACTTGAGGCTTGGCCTCCCAGGTGGTATGGGCGGTGATATCGCCCAAACTTGGTGATGGTACCGCTGGCAATTAATACTACTAAGTAATGCTATCACCTTATCAGGCGATGGTACCGCCAGAGCCTTGAGGCTTTGTCAAGCGATCGTACCACCTAGTGTCAATCTACAAGCAGTGGTACTACCCAATAATGGCGATGGTACCATCAGTATCCTGGAAACCCGGGATGAGACATATTTTGGCTCTATTTCTAAAGCTATTGGGGCATATAAATACCCCACTCTTTCCTGCATAAAAGAGCAACGAAAGTGTGAACAAAAATTTTGATATTTTGGGTTGAAAATTTCTAAGTGTCCTCCTCATCCCTTTCTACTTTTGTGATCATTCAAAAGAGGTGTGAGGCTTTTAAGGGTTATCCCTTAAACCCATGAAAAGGAGAAAGTGTTATAAGAGGGTGGTTGGTCTTCGTTCATTGGAGGAAGATCATTAGTGAACACCGATGGTCTCAATGGATGAGGAATCAGAAGTGGATGTAGGTCACAATGATCGAACCACTATAAATCCAGTGTGCTTTCTTTCTATGTAATTTCTTTCATTCTTTTCATTCTCATCATTCATTGATTTACTTGTTCACTACTCTCAATCACTTACAAACATTTTCAAGTTTAAATGTTTTTTTGGATACAAGCTTTATCGAATGAATGTTTGAATCAATGTCGATTTTATCAAAAGCACTAATTCACCCTCCCTCTTATTGCCAACTTGATCCTAATAGTTGGTATTAGAGCGAGGTTTATCTCTTTTTGGTTTAATACCCAAGAGAGATGGCTTTTGTTAGCAATTAAGAGGGTCTTTCTATCACTCATTCTTCTATATTAAATGGGACGGACTACATATATTGGAAAACTAGAATGAGAATTTTCTTGCTTTTTGTGGATTTCGATTTATGGAATATTATTTAAGGTGGTTTTGAGAAGTCTTCCAAACTAATGAACGAATAGAATGATTTGGAAAAGAAGACTTTCTCTTTGAATGCTAAATTGATGAACACTTTATTTTGTGCCCTTGATAAAAACGAATTTAATCGGGTTTCAATATGCAAAACTGCATATGAGATTTGGCACATACTTGAAGTCACACATGAAGGCACAAGTAGGGTTAAAGAGTCAAAAATTAATCTTTTGGTTCATAGATATGAGTTGTTTCATATAAAACCAAGCGAGACTATTAGAGACATGTACACCCATTTTATGGATATCGCTAATGGTCTAAAAGCAATTGGTAAAAGTTTTTCTAAGAAGCAAAAGATCTTAATAACTTTCCGCTTGAAAAACTTATCGGGTCCTTGATGACCTATGAAATGATGTGTATAGCACATGATGAACTTGAGAACAATCTTTCAAGGAATAGGAAGGATATGGCACTTAGAATCAAAGAAAGTCACGTGGGTGAAAACTCAAGTGATGACGATGATAATAATGATGACTTGGCACTTCTTATAAGAAGGTTTAAAAAATTCTTAAAAAGGAACAAAACAAAACAAGACACTAAAAACAAAGTGAATTAATAAAGGACCAAATAATTTGCTATGAATACAAGAAGCTAGGGCACTTCAAAAATGAATGTCCCCAAGTAAAGAAGAAGCTACCAAAGAAAAAGAAGGCGCTCAAATCAACTTAGGACGATTCGAGTACATCCGAAGATGAGAAGCCAACCAATGAAGAAGAAGTTATTTACTACGTTCTGATGGCGCTCAATAATGAGATATGTCTACAATCATAATCTCAAGGCATATGACTGGAGATCCAATACACTTTTCTAAGCTCACTTGCTAAGACGAAGGATTTGTCACCTTCGGAGATAACAACAAAGGAAAAATTATTGACAAAAGAAATATATGTAGCAAATCAAACATTTTAATTGAAGATGTGTTATTAATAAATGGTTTAAAACATATTCTACTAAGCATTAGTCAATTGTGTGATAAAGGATATATTATCAAATATTAAAAAATAGATCTATGATTGTATTAAAAAATAATAATGTGTATACTATTGATATTGATGATTTTTATAATAAAACATGTTTTTCGGTTTTAAATAATGATGCATGGCTTTGGCATATGAGATTAGGTCATGCTAGCAAGAAACTAATCTCTCAAATTTTAACTAGAGAACTTATAAGAGGATGCCAAACATCAAGTTTGTCAAAGACAAAGTTTATGATGCATATCAAGTAGTTTCAAATCAAAGAATCAAATAAGCACATTTAGACCACTACAATTGATCCATATGGATTTATTTGGACCAATTGATACAACCGGCCTAGGGGTAGTAAATATACATTTGTAATTATTGATGATTATAGTAGATATACTTAGATATACTTCTTGGCACATAAAAGTGATTGCTTTAAATATTTTTTAAAATTTTATAAATTAGTACAAAATGAAAAGAGTTTTATGATTGCCTTTATTCAAAGTGATCATAGTAATGAATTTCAAAACAACGATTTTAAAAACTTTTGTGATTCAAATGACTAACCACAACTACTCCACTCTAAGAAACCCTCAATAAAATAAAGTTATTGAGAGAAAAAATAATAGTTTATAAGAAATAATAAAAACTATGCTTAATGAGCATAACCTACCAAAGTATTTTTGGGCCGAAGCTGTTAACATGACATGCTATATCATGAATAGGGTTCTTGTAAGACTATTATTTTCTAAAACTTCATATAAATTGTGAAATAGGCAAAGACCCAATAATTTATATTTTAAAGTTTTCAATTATAAATGTTTTATTTTAAATGAAAAAGATACCTTACAAAAATTTGATGCAAAATCTGATGAAGGTATTTTTCTTCGTTATTCCTCTATATCTAAAGCCTTTCGTGTCTTTAATAAAAGAACTTTGGTTATAGAGGAATCTATTCATGTTGTGTTTAATGAGCTTCCCAATTTAAGAAAAATGATTTTGATGATGATATTAATTTTGATGTTTTAAATTTAAATAAAAATTCTCCTCCCTCAAGCAACTTGGATGCATCTTCTTCTAAAGAATCCTTTACCTAAGGATTGGAAGTATGTAGATACTCATCCTAAGGAGCTAATCATTAGAGATACAGCAATATGTGTTCAAACTCACTCTTTATTTATGAATTTTTGTGCTAATGTAGCCTTCTTGTCTCAAATTAAACCAAAATGCATTGGTGAAGTCCTGAAAGATGATTCATGGGTCTTTGCATTACATGAGAAATTAAATCAATTTAAAAAAAATGAGGTATGAAAGCTTGTACCTGACCTAGTGATCATTTAGTAATTGGTACTAAATGGGTCTTTAGAAACAAGTAAGATGAACTTGGTATCATGGTTAGAAACAAGGTTAGATAAGTAGCCAAAGGTTTCAATTAAGAAGAAAGTATCGATTATGAAGAAACATTCACTCCTATGGCTAGACTTGAAGCCATAAGGATTCTCCTTGCTTACGTTATTTGTAATAATTTTAAGTTATTTTAAATAGATGTTAAAAGTACTTTTCTTAATGATTTTATTTCTGAATCATGTTTTTAAGTTGTCTAAGGCTCTCTATAGTTTGAAACAAGCCCCAAGGGCTTAGTGTAAGAGACTTAGTTCCTTTCTAATTAAGAATAATTTTATAAAAGGTAAGGTCAATACTATATTGTTTATTAAATATTTTAAAAATAATTTTTTCATTATTCAAATTTATGATGATATCATTTTCAAACCTTCAAATGAGTCTTTATATGAATTTTTTGCTAATAGTATGAGCCATGAATTTAAAATAAGTTTAATGGGAGAATTAACGTTTTTCCTAGGCTTACAAATCAAATAACTTAGTGATGGAACCTTTGTTAGTCAAAATAAGTATATGTTAAATCTTTTAAAATGATTTAATATGTATAGTGCTAAGGCTATAAATACACCAATGAGCACTTCTACAAAATTAGATATGGACATTAATGGAGAAGGTTTTGATCAAAAGACTTATAGGGGTATGATAGGTAGTTTATTGTACCTCATAGCAACTATACCTGATATTATATTTAGTGTTAGACAATATGCTAGATTTTAGTCAAATCCAAAGCAATCTCACTTAAAAGTTGTTAAAAGAATTTTTCGATACTTAAAAGGAACTCCTAATATGAGATTATGATATCCAAAAACTAAAAATATTGAATTGATTGCTTATGCCGATGTTGATTTTGCTAGTTGTCAAATAGATAGAAAAAACACATCTTGAACATGTCAACTCTTAAGTCATGCACTTGTCTCTTGGTCTTCTAAGAAATAAAATTCAATTGCATTATCTACAATCGAAGTTAAGTATATAGTAGGTGCATATTGTGCATAAGTTATATGGATGAAAAATACTTTAGAAGATTATGTAATTCACTTGAAAAACATACCTATAAAATGTAATAACAGTAGTGCAATATGTTTAACAAAAATTCTCATTCAATACTCTAAAACTAAACTTATTAATATTAGACATCATTTTATAAGAGATCATATTAATAACCATGATATATCTCTAGAATTTATTGATATAAAATATCAATTAGCTGATATTTTTATAAAACCATTGAATGAGGAAAATTTTGATTTTATTAGAAGAGAATTAGGTATGTTAAATCTTTTATAATTTTTAGATTTCTCGACTTTTGAAAGTCGAGTTTTTTTTTTTGAGATCATTTACTATCATTCCTTCTCTTTGCAATTCATATAAAAAGAGATCTGATTTATGGATCATTAGTATATTTGATCTTTTATAAGTTGATCATTTCCATATGAATCCTTCATCTTTCTATTTATGAAAATAGAACTTCATTTCATAAAATGACTTGATATGATATTTATGCAAATGAGTGTTTGCACCACATGATGATTGTAATGTTGCTTGTCTCAAAAGAAATGGAAGCAAGAGAACTTGCTTGCTGCATCTCAAAAGAAAAGCAAAAATGCTAGTAAAAGAAAACCAATAGCGATAACTTGAGCAAAAAAAAAAATAGTGCACTGGTGGTGGCACTGTTGGACTGGTGGTAGCATCGCTAGTACGCACTACTTATAGGTGGTAGCACTGCCTAATTAGCGGTACCACTGCCCGCAACCCTGCCCTATAAAAACCAATGTTAGGTTCGGTAGTAGAACCGCCCCCAACCTTCTCTACACCCCTCTAAACTGCTCCACACCCCTCATTCCTCTTACTCTCCCTCTAGAAACTCAAGAAAGGAAAGAGGAGATTAGATAAAACCTTTGATTTCATACTCTTTGATTCCTCTCAATATGCCCTTAAATTTCTAACCTTTGAGTCTAGAAGTGTACATAAGGAAAAATATATAGATCTAGAAGAATTGAGCGATTTGAAACCAATTTAATGGTTCCCTAACTTAGAAGTCCTTCCAATTCTTCAAATAAGTGAACTCATTTGTCCTAGACTTGTTCGGTTGTTTTATAACAACTTGCATGTGAATGAACACGATAGGGTGTCCACTTATCTCTTAGGACATCACATACATATTATGGATAATGTAATTTGCAACCTAATAGGAATTCTTGAGAAAAGAATATGTTATTATTTAAGAGGACAATGAGACACATAATTAGTTGGGATCACATATTCTGAGGCTATAAGTATCATTTTCGGTAACCCAAATTTGTCTATTATTCTAAAAAGTTATGAATATTTGCTACCTTTCAACACAAAATTGCTTTATCACATCATAATAAGTATTCTACTTCCAAAACAATACCATCACGATGAAGTTAGTCAAATGGAATTAAAAACAATGTATTGGATCATTGTAGGACATGACAACTGTTTTGGATATCCGAAATGATAAAATATGATTGAACTATCAAAAAAAGATATACTTCCATATAGTGGCTTGATTACTAGACTAATGCATGCACATGAGATAGTCATTCTACCAGACGAAGAAACCTTGAAACTAGATAGATTTAATATCATAAATAGAATCCTATTAAGAAAATTAAGATCTATAGTATGAAATGAGGTTTGGACTAGATTACCTAGGAGGATTGATCCTCCCCCACCTGAACCAAAAACACCTATATATAGGGAAAGTTAATCTCCTCCTACTAGTCCCTTTGAGGCAGCACCTCTGACAAAGCCAACACCCTCCTCATCTACCGATGCTATAGTGACTCGACTAGATCGAATTGAACTACATCAAGATCAAATCTTAACCGAGAAGCAGTAAATTCATTGACAGCTTAATACTCTATTTAGGCATTTCGATTTACCATCACCTGAATAGCTTGTATATGTCTTCTTTATATTGATGACAAAAGGGGAGAAGTCAATGAATTCTACCATATACTCTTTAATGTAACCATGCATGATGTTTTACATACTTTGATATGATGCAATTGATAGAGTGATAGAATGAAGAGTGAAATTATAAAGGTAAAGAGAAAGCACATCTCAATTAGTGTCATATAGTGTCTATTTATACATAGTGAAAGAGAGGATTTTTCTCAACTGAGCAACGAGATTTCCTCATGTAGTTGAGGAAATCTCATCTGCTATGCAGTTGAGAAAATCTCTCTGTTATTATGCCCCCCGAAGATCGAGCTCTTGTCAAGGGTACCGATCTTGGACCGATGCAACAAATATAGTTTGCAGGCTAGAGGCTTCGTGAGTAAGTCTGCTAGTTGATTAGCCGTATGAACATGAGAGACACGAAGTTGACGTCTGACAACTTGATCTCGGACAAAGTGAAAGTCGATGGCAATATGTTTCATGCGTGAGTGGAACACTAGATTAACGCAAAGGTACGTAGCTTTAACATTGTCATAATATATTGTATGAGTAAGGGTAGAGCCAACTTTGAGTTTATTGAGATTTGTAACTCAATTGAGTTCAGTAGCAGCGATAGCGATGGCACGATATTCAGATTCAGTTGTAGACCGGGCGATTGTCTTTTACTTCTTAAAACTCCAACTGATTGGATTAGACCCAAGAAAAATGACATACCCTAAGGTGGAGGTGCAATCATCAAAGTTTCCTGCCCAATTAGCATCAGCAGAGGCATGGAGATGAAGTGGAGTGTGTTTGCAGAGAAAGAGACCATGATTAAGGGTCCCTTTAAGATACCGTAAAATTCGTTTAACCATAGACCAATGCATAGTAGAAGGCTGGTGCATGTATTGAGATAGTTTATTGACTATAAATGAGATATCTGGACGGGTGAGAGCTAAGTACTATAAGGAGCCAAGTACTTGGCGGTATTGAGTTGAGTTTGTAGGAGTGCTGTCATCACATATTTTGAGTGATGCACTAGTAGAGAGAGGAGTTGCAACCTCTTTTGCATCCTGCATATTTGTCTTTGATAATAAGTCTTGAATATACTTTCTTTGTGATAGGAGGAGACCTGAGGATATAAATGTTGCTTCCATTCCCAAAAAGTAGCTTATGGGTCCTAAATCTTTGAGAGAGAATCGATCAGCCAATTGCTTTAAAAATGTCTGAATCTCCAAGGCATCATTGCCTGTGACAATAATATCATCTACATACAATAGAAGATATATTGTATTCTCATTTTATTATCGTAAGAATAAAGAGGTATCAGACTTGGAGTTGATGAAGTCAGTTGAAATAAAAAACGATCCAAGTTCAGTATACCAATCTCTTGGAGCCTGATGGAGTCTATAAATGGCTTTTTGTAGTTTGCAGACATGTCTCGAATACTAATGATGAACAAAGCTAGGAGGTTACTATATAAACACATCTTCAGTTAGAGTCCCTTGTAAAAAGGCATTATTAATATCTAGTTGGCATAAGTGCCAACCCTTGGAGATGGCCAAACTTAGAATAAGTCGAATTGTTGTAGGTTTAACTACGAGGTTGAAAGTCTCTGTGAAGTCAACTCCAGGTCGTTAATGAAACCCTTTGACAACTAAACGGGTTTTATATCTAGCAATGGACCCATCTGGTTTCTGCTTAATTCGAAAGACCTATTTACATCCGATGATGTTTTGTGTAAGATGAAATGACACAAGAGTCCATGTAGAGTTACGGAGTATGGCATCATATTTTTCACACATGACAAGAGGATGCGGAGGCAAGTACTCTTGAAGAATATGCCACAATGTTGCCATTCAAGTTGCCATGAAGGAAGCAGTGCACAGCGGAGATTGTGCTGGTAGAGGCAAAGGCCCAGGATCCAGACAACGGTGCACTATTTTCAGCGAAATCGGTGGACTTTGGGAGCTACTAGGCGACGGACTGTCCTAGAGTGGTACTTCATCTAGGTGTGACTCAAAAGCGGGTGGATGAAGGTCGATTGCCAATAGAGCGAACAAAATCAAAGGTGGAGGAGACCCTACGATGTATTGGCCGAGGCCACACATGGAGAGATCACAATTTGAGTTCATCCCACAAGGATCAGAATACAATGGAGATGTCACCAGGAGGCGACATAGTGTAGCGGATCATGGTGGAACAGTTCGTGGCAATGAGATATACACAACATAGCCCCGTGAGGGACTATATCATATAGAGGTATGATCGGGAGCTACTTAGAGCTCCACTTCGGTGAACAACACGATGACAATAAGGGCTATGGATTCAAGGAGTGAAGGCAATGGTACCATAGAGGCGGGTCTTCCATGCGTGCATCAAATTTTACATTGGATGAAAGCCTTGGTCATCAGCATATGAGGGTTGTGTACCACCGAGGAAAAAGTTCGAATGCAAGTACCAGTGAGTCCCATAGGAGGGACTTGATCATGTAGAGGTATGATCAAAGCATTTAGAGAGTTGGACTGCTCTAGAGCCCATATTCGCTTAAGGGAGCTCGGCAAGTCAGAGGACAAGGTCGAGTAAGCGAACGTTGCTACTAGGGAAGCTAAAGAGAATAGAATTAGTACAAACCATATAACATGATGGCAGAAGCCATGCATGGGAGTTATAATCTGTCTTTCCATTGACCAAGGTGAACTACTTGAAGAACATAGAGGTATTGAAGCAGGGGGTCGAAAGGGGCGAGGAAGTGACGACGAGTCCAGAGGGACTTAGCTACCCAAAATCAAGTATCAGTTAGAATGGAGGTGGACTTGGAGGAGTGCCACAGAGACATATCTACTGATCATGAAGAAAAGTGATGCAGATGCAAGGTGACGGATAGTAGGGCCATGGGCATGGCAGCACCATGGTACTACAGAGGCGGGACTTTCGTGAAAGTCAATGATCCCTTGCTCTCATGGAGGGAGAGCGCTTGGTCATGAAAGAGGCCGAGAAGGTGGAGCACGCAGAGGCAAACTCCAAGTACCGAGATAAGGTTGAAGGGTAAAGGCCAAGAAACTTTGTAAGACCGGTTTCAATGAGCTTCTCATCAAGATAGTCGAAAGTGAAGGACATCAGGTCATGCATATAACATCCCTCATTTTCTGAATTTTCGTATAAGTTTCTAGTGATAATGTAAGTATCTATTTTAAATTTGACAAAAGAGCTAGAGTATGAATCAGAGATAACTTATTCTTAAGATTTGGGGGATTTGTTCAAACAAGAATTTGAGGACCTATATGTAAACCCTGAGGACCAAATCGTGAATATAATAAAAACAAGGACTAAACTACAAAACACACAAAATAACAAATCCCACCGCTTAAGCCTCTCTGCCTTCGTTCTTAAGGAACCAGAGAAGGCAGCTGCTGTGTGGAAGAACAGAGAAAGAAAGAAAGAAGAAGAGAAAAGAAAGGGAGAAGAAGAAGAAGAAAAATTGGGGCTTTGAGGTTTCTTACTCAATCTTCTCAATTGGGGGTCAAAAATTCTCTAAGGCAAGTGTTCTAACCCCATCTTATAGAATATTAGCTTCTGTTCTTATGTTGATTCAAAAAGATCTGAAAGATTTCCATTTAGAATCGGAAATGTCTCTCTTTGGACATAGAATCATGGATTCTGAAATTTTTCGGTAAACTGACCCCTATATACTATTCCAGCTATAATTTTTGGTACAAAAAGCAGATTTGGGTAGGACCTAGTTTGTTTGAAAACAGACTCTTATATCTTTCTTTTGACATAGATTTTAAAGATTTTGAACACCGACTACTTACCCAAACATCTGTTTCTAATGAGCCAATAGATGCTGCAAAACAGGGATCAAAATTTCTGACCTTTCGATACTAAAATACCTATAAGTCCCTGTTGGAAATTCTGATTTATACCAAACTGACTTCGTCCGAAACTAGACTTGTAAACCTTTCTTTTGACATATAGTTGAAAATTTTGGAATTCAAATGCCTACCCTATTATCTGTTGAATCCGACCCTATGTATTCTGCAAAATAGTGATTGTGTTTTTGACCTTGTGTTACCAAATCAGAGGTAACTCCTTGTTGGAAACCTTGATTCGTATGAAACTTATTTCATCAGAAAATAGATTGATATATCTTTCAACAACAGCTTTTTTAAGGGTATTGGAACATAATTGATATTCTGAAGTATTTATTCTATGTGCCACTTGAATTCTGTCAGAATTCGAGCTTTGGTCGATTTCGCGTATTCTGTTCCATTCCTTTGGATATTGAATTCATCTAACCTTCTTATTTGAATTGAGCTAAATATGATTGCTTGGAATCCCTATATACCCTAGCTTTCATTTCATTCCAAATCTGAATACATTTGTGAGAGATTTGTTCCTCGCATCGTATTGTCGCAAAAAAGGCACATGTACGTTTGTTGTTCCACATGTGCTTCCGATATATGCTACTTATTGTTAAAACTGCCCTCTTGTACTCTGGTGTTTGTGGGATTGTCTGGACCTTTGCCAGAAATGGTAAAGGGTATGTATTTAGAGCCTGCGATGCTCTGCCGGCCCCCTCTGGCTTCACCTAGACGTGGGTGGATGGAGCTCCCAAACGTGGGAGACTTCTGTCTGGTGGTCATTCAGAAATGGATGAATCACGTTCTGTCTGAGGTCCCACTACACCTTCTGTATGTTTGATATGATATCCAGAGCTTTGGTTATGTGTTTTGGTACATGCTTTGGATAAGAATGATATGATTGCAACGTCAAAGACGACGTTTGAGCTTCTGTACGGTATTTGTTATTGATATGCTCTGAAAAGTTTCATTCATTGTTGATATGCTTCGAAATGTTCCATATGCCATTGATATGCTCCGGAACATTTCATATGCCATTGATAAGCTCCGATATGTTTCATTTGTTATTGATATGCTCCAAAACGTTTCATTCGTTGCTGTTATGCTCCAATTACTCTATGCCCCATCTGTTATGAACCAATTATGTATGATTGAAATGACAATTGTGATTTTGCACCTAATGATATTATGTCTATGAATTCGTATATTCTGCCTTGCATTTTGAAACTTTATCTCTTTGGAAATTGCCCTATTTTGATATGGATATGTTAGTCACTTGCTGAGCTTTATATGCTCACCCCGTTTGTTGATAAATTTTTCAGGATAGCGTATCGCTTGCTTAAATGTTAAGTTTGGGCTGAGGCAATGGAAAGTTAGAAGGTTTTGGGTAGATCTTTATTAGCATATATGTATTTGTTGTATAAGCCACTCTGTATCTAATGAAATGTTGACGATGAATCTAAACCTGTGGATTTTGTGTAAGTTAAAGGATCCCTCATGTTTAGGATTTTGGAATGTTAAGTTAAATTCATGTAATGATATGAACTTATGGTAATCGTTGGTTTGGTGACTGCATAGACTTTCCCACTTGTGAATTTATGTTGTGGTTATTATTTTGATGGTTTGAGTTCAGATTGTATGAATTATCGAGTGATGTGTGGTATATTTATGAACTGCACAGGGTTATAAATTTGTAGACTATAGAGGTGAAATTTTGATCTGAATGTTTTCTTAGTGACTTCAATTGTGTGTTTGGATCCTGGATTGATTTGTTTTGATGAAAATTTTTAAATATTATGGATATTTTTGAGGGAGCGTGATAGAGATGGTATCAGAGCATGATTTGAGAATCACTAAGAATATTTTTTTTGAGGTTTATCGACTATCATTTAGAGATTGATCAAAGAAAATGTTCTTTTGATGTTTTAGGAAGCAAGGATGACGAGATCATCTGGTTCTCCTGTTGCATCTACTGCTGATCAATTGAGTGGTATCATGCGGACTTTGGAGACTATGACACAAGTGATGCAACAACAACAACAACATGTCCAACCTGGAAGAAATGATGAAACAGGGACATCAAACCAATTGGAGTTAGGAATTGAACAGTTCAAGAAGCTTAGTCCTCCCAGCTTTAGTGGTGAGTCTGATCCAATGGCAGCAGAACGGTGGATGCTATAGATAGAGAAAATATTTGATGTCTTAAATTACCCTGATGATCAGAAAGTTTCTCTTGCTACCTTTATGCTAGAAGGAGAGGCTGAACACTGGTGGAGAATGATTAAGAGGATTTTTGAAGTCAAACATGAGCCAATGACATGGAAGGCATTCAAAGAGAGGTTTAACGATAAATATTTTCCAGATTATATAAGAGATCAAAAAGAATTGGAGTTCTTGAATCTTATCTAGGGAAATATGACGGTTGCAAAGTATGAATCTAAATTCACTGAGCTCTCTAGGTTTGCCACACATATGACTGATGATGAATCTAGAAAAGCAAAGAGGTTTGAAAGGGGATTACGGCCAGCAATAAGAAGTCGAATATCAGCCTTAAAGCTACAAACATATACGGAAATGGTAGAAAGAGCTTTGAAAATTGAAAGAGACATGGAGGAAATTCAAGAAATCATTGGCAAGAACAAAAGGGACAAATTTATTAGCAAAAGCACGAGAGAAAATGAATATGAAGCTAGTAACAAGAGGTTTAAGACACCTAGATTTGAAAAAGGGAAACCACTGCGGAGGACTCAGTCATGTGCAAGATGTGGATTAAATCATGAAACAAGTCAGTGTTTTTGGGTGACTGGAGCATGTTTTGTTTGTGGAAAGTTGGATCATCAAATAAAAGATTGCCCTGTGAGGAAGAAGAAAGAGCCACTGTCTCCTAGACCCTCAGCCCATGCTAGAGTGTACGCTATCACTGAACAAGATTCTAAAGCTTCTAAATCCGTGGTTGAAGGTATTCTTCATGTTTCTAAGAGAAATGCAAAAGTTTTGTTTGATCCTGGCTCCAACTTATCTTTTGTTTCACAATACTTTACTTGTCACTTGGATATTCTACCTAGACCCCTGGATTATATGTTATATGTAACGACTGCTGTTGGAGATTCATTGGCAACAAATTTGGTTTACCCATCTTGTTTGATTTCTATTGGAGAACACGAACTCCTTGCTGATTTGATTCTCCTAGAGATCCAGGGTTTTGATATTATACTTGGCATGGATTGGTTATCGTCTCATCACGCTAGTATTGATTGTTACAAAAAAATAATTACTTTCTGCATACCAGATCAGCCTATATTTTTCTTTGAGGGCATTAGGCATGATTTGCCTCCTTGCTTGATATCAGCACTTCAAGCTTATCGTCTTATGCAGAAAGGTTGTTTTTATTATATGGTGTGTGTAAAGGAGCATTCAAATCAGGAAACCCACCTAGATGAAATTTCAGTGGTCAAAGAATTTCCTGATGTATTCCCAGATGACTTGCCTGGTTTATCTCTAGATAGAGAGGGTGAATTTGCTATTGATCTGGTCCCCAGTACAACCCCAATATCTAAGCCTCTCTATAGAATGGCACCACTCGAGCTAGAGGAATTAAAGAAGCAACTACAAGAATTATTATATAAGGGTTTCATACGACCCAGTGTATCTCCATGGGGTGCTCCGGTACTATTAGTGAAGAAGAAGGATGGAACATTGAGGCTTTGTATTGATTATAGACAGTTGAATCAGGTGACCATCAAAAACAAGTATCCCATACCTAGAATTGATGATTTGTTTGATCAACTGCAGGGTGCACAAGTATTCTCTAAGATTGACCTAAGGTCAGGTTACTATCAGTTGAAGATCAAGGAGGAGGATATTTCAAAAACAGCTTTCAGAACTCGATATGGTCATTATGAATTCTTGGTGATGCCTTTTGGTTTGACAAACGCCCCTGCAGATTTTATGGAACTAATGAATAGGATATTTCAACCGCTCTTGGATATCTGTGTAATTGTATTTATTGATGACATATTGGTGTATTCAAGGAGTAATCAGGAGCATGAGGAACACTTGAGAAATGTATTGTCCATACTAAGAGAAAAGAAGTTGTATACAAAGTTCAGCAAATGTGAATTTTGGTTGAATGAAGTTGCTTTCTTAGGCCATGTGATTTCAGGGAAGGGTATATCTATTAATCCAAGGAAAATAGAAGCTGTAGTTGAATGGGAAGTACCAACAAATATAACAGAAGTTAGAAGCTTCTTGGGCATGGCAGGTTATTACAGGAGATTTGTGGAGGGATTTTCTCGAATCGCTCAACCTCTCACCAAACTCACTAAGAAGAATATGAAATTTGTATGGGGTGATGATTGTGAGCAAAGTTTTCAAGAGTTAAAAAGAAGATTGACGAGTGCCCCTATTCTCACTATTCCAAGTGGTAGTGATGAGTTTGTAGTTTATACTGATGCTTCAAGAAAGGGCTTAGGATGTGTTTTGATGCAGGAAGGGAGAGTAATTGCTTATGCTTCTAGGCAACTTAAAGGTTATGAATTGAATTATCCAACTCATGACTTGGAATTGGCAGCAATTATTTTTTGCTCTAAAGATTTGGAGACATTATTTGTATGGTCGACGGTTTGAAATCTTTACTGATCACAAGAGTTTAAAATATATTTTCACTCGGAAAGAGTTAAACATGAGACAGCGAAGATGGATAGAACTTCTGAAGGATTATGATTGTGCCATCCGTTATCACCCAGGCAAAGCCAATGTTGTAGCTGATGCACTTAGTAGGAAATCTACAAGTTTTATGGCTAGTCTGGTCATGAAGCAATGGAAGTTGTTAGAAGAAAATTTTGATTTGAAAGCTTTGAGGAAAGAGCAAGACTCGATGATATTGATGGCCTCCATTCAAGTGCAATCTGATCTTATTCAACAAATTAAGGAAGGACAATTACGAAATCCACGTTTAATCTACTTGAGAAATGAAGTAAAAAGGGGATTGAAGCCAAAATTTCAAGTTTCAAAGGATGGCCTATTGAGATTTGGGGAGAGGGTATGTGTGCCAAATGAGCCAGATATCAAGAGTCAAATCCTAAAGGAGAGTCATACTTCAAAGTACGCCATGCATCCAGGGAGCACTAAGATGTATAGGAATATCCAAAGTCATTATTGGTGGGAAGGCATGAAGAAGGAAATTGCAATGTATGTTTCAAAATGCTTGACTTGTCAGCAAATCAAAGTAGAACACCAAAGACCTGGAGGGTTGTTGCAACCTTTAGATATTCCTGAATGAAAATGGGAATGTATTACCATGGATTTTGTTTCGGAACTACCCAGAACCTCTAGGAAGCATGATGCTATTTGGGTTATCATTGATAAGTTAACAAAATCTGCGCATTTCCTACCAATTAATATGACTTATTCGCTTGACAAAGTTGCAGATTTATATGTCAATGAAATAGTAAGACTTCATGGTATTCCAAAGGAGATCATCTCTGATAGAGACTCCAGATTTCTCTCTAGATTCTGGAGAAGATTGCAGGAGTCGATGGGCACTAAAGTTAAGTTTATTACTGCATATCATCCTCAGACTAATGGTCAATCAGAAAGAACAATTCAAACACTTGAGGATCTGCTTAGAGCCTATGTTATGGATTGGAAGGGTGAATGGGATAAAGATATTTCACTTATTGAGTTCACTTGTAATAATAGTTATCATTCAAGTATTCAAATGGCTCCTTACGAAGCTTTATATGGGCGAAAGTGCATAACACCTATATATTGGGAGGAAGTTGGTGACAGAAAGCTGTTAGCACCGGACAAAGTACAAGAAACTACCGAGAAAATTCAAGTTATAAGGAAAAGGTTAAAAACTGCTCAGAGTCGTCAAAAGAGTTATGCCGACAATAGAAGACGAGATATTGAGTTTGAAATCGGAGATTTTGTATTCTTAAAAGTCTCCCCTTCCAAAGGCATTATAAGGTTTGGGAAGAAAGGAAAGTTAAGCCCAAGATTTATTGGACCTTTTGAGGTTCTTGAGAGGGTTGGTTCTGTCGCTTACAGGATTGCCTTGCCACCAGCATTGTGTCATGTCCATGATATATTTCATGTCTCGATGATTAGGAAATATATATATGACCCTTCTCACATCATTAAGTATGAGCTGGTGGAGATCGATAAAGATTTATCTTATGTGGAAGAGTCTATTCAGATTGTTGACAAAAAAGAAAAAGTCCTAAGGAATCGGGTCATCCCACTGGTTCAAGTAATTTGGAGACATCATTCTGGAGAGGAAACAACTTGGGAGATAGAGGAGGAAATGACAAAGGTGTACCCCCGTCTTTTCATCGATAGAGGTACGATAAATTTAGAGGACTAAATTTTTCTTTAAAGGGGGGGAGAGTGTAACATCCCTCATTTTCTGAATTTTCGTATAAGTTTCTAGTGATAATGTAAGTATCTATTTTAAATTTGACAAAAGAGCTAGAGTATGAATCAGAGATAACTTATTCTTAAGATTTGGGGGATTTGTTCAAACAAGAATCTGAGGACCTATATGTAAACCCTGAGGACCAAATCGTGAATATAATAAAAACAAGGACTAAACTGCAAAACACACAAAATAACAAATCCCACCGCTTAAGCCTCTCTGCCTTCATTCTTAAGGAATCAGAGAAGGCAGCTGCTGCATGGAAGAACAGAGAAAGAAAGAAAGAAGAAGAGAAAAGAAAGGGAGAAGAAGAAGAAAAAAAATTGGGGCTTTGAGATTTCTTACTCAATCTTCTCAATTGGGGGTCAAAAATTCTCTAAGGTAAGTGTTCTAACCCCATCCTACAGAATATTAGCTTCTGTTCTTATGTTGATTCAAAAAGATCTGAAAGATTTCCATTTAGAACCGGAAATGTCTCTCTTTGGACATAGAACCATGGATTCTGAAATTTTTCGGTAAACTGACCCTTATATACTATTCCAGCTATAATTTTTGGTACGAAAAGAAGATTTGGGCAGGACCTAGTTTGTTTGAAAACAAACTCTTATATCTTTCTTTTGACACAGATTTTGAAGATTTTGAACACCGACTACTTACCCAAACATCTGTTTCTAATGAGCCAATAGATGCTGCAAAACAGGGATCAAAATTTCTGACCTTTCGATACTAAAATACTTATAAGTCCCTGTTGGAAATTTTGATTTATACCAAACTGACTTCGTCCGAAACTAGACTTGTAAACCTTTCTTTTGACATATAGTTTGAAAATTTTGGAATTCAAATGCCTACCCTATTATCTGTTGAATCTGACCCTATGTATTCTGCAAAACAGTGATTGTGTTTTTGACCTTGTGTTACCAAATCAAAGGTAACTCCTTGTTGGAAACCTTGATTCGTATGAAACTTATTTCATCAGAAAATAGATTGATATATCTTTCAACAACAGCTTTCTTAAGGGTATTGGAGCATAATTGATATTCTGAAGTATTTGTTCTATGTGCCACTTGAATTCTGTCAGAATTCGAGCTTTGGTCGATTTCGCGTATTCTGTTCCATTCCTTTGGATATTGAATTCATCTAACCTTCTTATTTGAATTGAGCTAAATATGATTGCTTGGAATCCCTATATACCCTAGCTTTCATTTCATTCCAAATCTGAATACATTTGTGAGAGATTTGTTCCTCGCATCGTATTGTCGCAAAAAAGGCACATGTATGTTTGTTGTTCCGCGTGTGCTTCCGATATATGCTACTTATTGTTAAAACTGCCCTCTTGTACTCTGGTGTTTGTGGGATTGTCTGGACCTTTGCCAGAAATGGTAAAGGGTATGTATTTAGAGCCTGCGATGCTCTACCGACCCCCTCTGGCTTCACCTAGACGTGGGTGGATGGAGCTCCCAGACGTGGGAGACTTCTGTCTGGTGATCATTCAGAAATGGATGAATCACGTTCTATCTGAGGTCCCACTACACCTTCTGTATGTTTGATATGATATCCAGAGCTTTGGTTATGTGTTTTGGTACATGCTTTGGATAAGAATGATATGATTGCAACGTCAAAGACGACGTTTGAGCTTCTGTATGGTATTTGTTATTGATATGCTCTGAAAAGTTTCATTCATTGTTGATATGCTTCGAAATGTTCCATATGCCATTGATATGCTCCGGAACATTTCATATGCCATTGATAAGCTCCGATATGTTTCATTTGTTATTGATATGCTCCAAAACGTTTCATTCGTTGCTGTTATGCTCCAATTACTCTATGCCCCATCTGTTATGAACCAATTATGTATGATTGAAATGACAATTGTGATTCTGCACCTAATGATATTATGTCTATGAATTCGTATATTCTACCTTGCATTTTGAAACTTTATCTCTTTGGAAATTGCCCTATTTTGATATGGATATGTTAGTCACTTGCTGAGCTCTATATGCTCACCCCGTTTGTTGATAAATTTTTCAGGATAGCGTATCACTTGCTTAAATGTTAAGTTTGGGCTGAGGTAGTGGAAAGTTAGAAGGTTTTGGGCAGATCTTTATTAGCATATATGTATTTGTTGTATAAGCCACTCTGTATCTAATGAAATGTTGACGATGAATCTAAACCTGTGGATTTTGTGTAAGTTAAAGGATCCCTCATGTTTAGGATTTTGGAATGTTAAGTTAAATTCATGTAATGATATGAACTTATGGTAATCATTGGTTTGGTGACTGCATAGACTTTCCCACTTGTGAATTTATGTTGTGGTTATTATTTTGATGGTTTGAGTTCAGATTGTATGAATTATCGAGTGATGTGTGGTATGTTTATGAACTGCACAGGGTTATAAATTTGTAGACTATAGAGGTGAAATTTTGATCTGAATGTTTTCTTAGTGACCTCAATTGTATGTTTGGATCCTGGATTGATTTGTTTTGATGAAAATTTTTAAATATTATGGATATTTTTGAGGGAGCATGACAATGCAAGAGTGCACGACCAAGGAATGAAGTAGGCAATACACAGTGTTATACCTTTGCTACTTGGTGGAGTAGGAGGTAGGGTTAATGGAGAAGACGGGATAATCCCAGAGGCGACCAAAACTATTAGAGACTTACTCCAAGTTGGGACAAAAACTTTTTGTATTCCAGAAGTTCGATGGCATTGAGAAGGTGAATCACAGTAGCTAACTTAATGCAAGGAGTGCAAACACTTCGAGTGCTTCAGAAGTATAAGCAAAGAGCAAGCGAAGGTCAGTAACCAGCTCGATGTATGAAGTACAACCCTTGAGGAGGCAAACGAAGTCAAGTAACCATTGCCTTCTCAACTCTTAAGAGAATGGGCGAAACCGAGTACCCCAATTCTCTTATCTATCAAGTAGAGTAGCTCTGCACAGGTTCAAAGACCCTTCGAAAATATTAGAAGACAATAGTTGTCAAATCCTCACCAATAGTGATCAGTGCTACTGAAAGTAGATTATCCACTTCATTTCCCAATAGAATGTCAATCAAAAGCAGAAATGATGCAAATCTACTTGGAAGTAACAACTAAGTAAAAGAAGAGTCGATGGACAAATTTTGTAGAGGAAGGACCAAAACTTCAGAAGTTTACGAGGCGATGCTCGTTAAAGCTCTCACAAGCATCCACCCAATTCAAGTAGCATGAGGCATTTGAGAGAATGGCGTATAGTAAGAATGATCTTTTCCTTCATCTAGAGGATCCACAGGAACCAACAGGGATCAACACAACTCAGTCAACCCCACACTAGAGTCAGAGTCATTGGCGAGTTGAAGCAGCATAGCAAATTAAAGGTTCGA
Organism: Musa acuminata AAA Group; assembly: GCF_036884655.1. NCBI lineage: Eukaryota > Viridiplantae > Streptophyta > Magnoliopsida > Zingiberales > Musaceae > Musa > Musa acuminata. The sequence goes on along the minus strand of NC_088334.1, from coordinate 17,921,695 downwards.
CTACTCAAAAACAGTAACAGAGAGTAGTTGGGAGCCAAGAGGCACATTGCAGTTAGAGCAGAAGATTGATGACTCAGCAAAGGCAAGGAGTTGTAGTGTCGGCAAAGGCTTCGATGAGGACATCAAAGGAATAAGTGGGGGAGAATGTCACGGACAAAGTTCTAAACAGGATGTTTAATGTACTACTTATGTATGTCTGTGTCTTTCTATTTATTCATGCTTTGCACAGCATGTAGAGAAATGGTCGAAGGCTTAACAGCCCAATTTTAGTTGGGTTTGGTGGCCTTTTTAGGCTTGTAAATAAATGTTGTGTTATGTGGACACTTGTAAGAGATATACGGTTTATAGTGGACCATTTTGACCCTTTGTTGTCCAATCGTTCAGAGCTTGTAAAGTCTATTTGTAATTTGCATTATCTATGAAGTGTTTTCAGAATTGTTTGCTTGTGAATCCCGAGTGAGGTGCTTTTTCTAACCCGTTTTCTCTTTTTTAGGTCCTATAAGGGACCATGGGAGGTTTCGGGGAGGCTGACCTTTGGGACAGACACGCAAGGCTGTTGCATGACTTAGGCAAAACCAGCTAAGTCCATGACAGATGGTATCAGAGCTGCACCAGGTTTTGGCAGTAGTGTCACATGAAGATATGAGCAGGGTGAGGGATCCAACAACCGAGGCTTGAATTGCTTGGAGGATAAGACGATCTTGGCGTAACCATAGTTTGGGGTCCGGATTTGGTATTGGACTAGGTGCTCTTCGGATGTTTAGCATTGTTGGTGGACAACGAAGGGAGCCATCAACATAGTCTAGAAGATCATAGCCAAATAGGAGATTAGAGAATTGAGTACGCTAGGATACATAATTGCCACCTTTGGAAAATTTAAAGGGGATGAGGGTTGCTGCATTGATGTAAATAAGGCTTGTATGTGGGAAAGTACTATGGTTCCCTACGGGAACAACAACTGGAGCATCAGAGGTAGATGATGAGGACATATGGAAGTAGGTAAAAGATTGCAGCGACGACAATGATCAAGGAAGAAGAGGTGGTGGTGGTGCAGATCAGTGTCACTTGAGGAAGGTTGTTGGCAAACGATCAGAGGCAGCCGGAGACAATTGCAAAGATTGTTCGGTAATAGCAAAAAAGGGATGGTAGGCCTGTACCAAGACAATGTCCTCTCCAAGACCAAGATGTGACCCGGCAAGAGTGTGTCCGTAGGAAGATCAAAATGCTACCACAGGATGCCACCGAAAGCAGTGAGGATGATGTTGCCGAAGGTGAGGACAGCGGTGGCAGAGGTGTTGGCAGGGTCCATGCAGGAAGCAGTGAGGAAGACGTTGCTAGAGTGAGAGAGCCAGGAGCTGGTCGATGGTGCCCAGCGAGAGGGTTCTGGTGACCAGGTCCACAAAGAGGGTTGCTCAATGGTCTAGTGCGCGGAAACAGATCAGGTCTACAGTAACGGTTCAATGACGGGGTGCTGGCAGAGGTGGAAGGTGGGAGGTGAGAGGTGGGTGACTGCGGTGGCTTGAGTTCGTGCACGCAGCAGCGATCCAGTGTGCATACTGTTGAGGGCACAAGCGTCCCCTTCGATCTCTTCAAGTCTGCAGACTATTATGGCATATCAATGAGGATTGCCATGGTGAGGAAGATGAGGACTGGCCATGGAGCCTCGCTTGGGAATGTGACTACAGTGGTGGTGGTTGATAGCCAGAGGCAGAGGTTCGTACCTCTCTTCTTACTACTCTGATACCATAATAAAGTGATAGAATTGAGAGTGAAATTATAAAGGTAAAGAGAAAGTACATCTCAATTAGTGTCATATAATGTCTATTTATACATAGTGAAAGAGAGGATTTTTCTCAAATGAGCAACGAGATTTCCTCGTGCAATTGAGAAAATCTCATCTGCTATGCAGTTGAGGAAATCTCTCATCTGCTATGCAATTAAGGAAATCTCTCTGTTATCAACAATAGATTCTTCCTTCCATGTGCTCTTTAATGTTACCATACATGATGTTTTGCACACTTGATATGATGCAACGAATTCTTCCTTCCATGTACTCTTTAATGTTACCATACATGATGTTCTGTACACTTTGATATGATGCAATGCATGAAATAATGAATGCTTTAGTATCATGTATGTTATGGCCAAAGTAATGTTGATTTATTTTTAGTATCATGCATAAAGTGATGAGTTGTAATGTTTTGATGTTGTGCATGTTACATTTTGATAATTTGAAGCTATAATGATGCATAATTTTGATATCATATATTACATTTAATCACTATGGTCGAAATAGTTTAACTTAAATTCAAAGATATTTCTTTTGAATTCAAGTTTGCCTTATCTCAATATGGCATATAGATAGGGAGAGTTAAGGTTAACTCCATCATCAATTGGTTATCATTATAAAAAATGGAGAGATTTTTGAATCTCGGATTTTGATGATGAAATCAATTGGTGAATTAATGATCTAATCCATGTGTTGAGATAAGTGATGCAAGACTAACTACGATTGAGAGAAAGGAAAAATGATTAAAGAATAATCGATGTTGGGCCGGAGTCAATAATTGGGCATCGGGCTGGATGAATCGGGGATATATCGAAGGATCAGACGATGCAGTGAAAGCTCACTGGAAGTTCACCGGGAGTTCGTCGAAAGCTCACCGGAAGTTTGTCGAGAGTTTGCCGAAAGCTTGCTAGAAGATTGTCGAGAGGTCGTCGAAGTTCACAAAGAGTTCGATTGAATAATTGATGTGCCAAACAACTTAGATTACTTATATCATAATTGTTTTAGTCTTAACTATCATGAATTTAATTTGAGTTAATTCTGAAAAAAATCCTACTAACTCAATTAGGGGCCAACTAGGCCCAAAACAAGGTTGAATTTGGCCGGTTGGATGGCCCATTCAGCTACTTGGAGCCACATCAGGCGATGGCACTGTCCAAACTAGGCGATGGTACCACTTGAGACTCAGTCTCTTAGGTAGTTTGGGTGGTGGTACAGCCCAGACTAGACAGTGGTACTGCCTTGTTCGGCAATGGTACCACCAAAGCCCAGTCTCCGAGGCTCTATCATGTGATCGTACCACCCAGACTGGGTGATGGTCCCACCTAGTATTGGTCTCTAGGGAGTGGTACCACTCAATAATGGTGATGGTACCGCCAATACCCTAGAAATCCAAGATGAGACATTTTTTGGCTTCATTTCTGAAGCCATTGGGTGCTATAAATACCCAACTTTTTCCTGCATTAAAGAGTAACAAAAGTGTGAACAAAAATCTTAAGATTTCGGATTGTAAAATTGCTAAGTATCCTCCTCCTCCTCCCTTTCTAGTTTTATGATCATTCAAGAGAGGTGTGATGTTTGTACGGGTTATTTCCTAAACTTGTGAAAAAGAGAAGTATTGTAAGAGGGTGGTTGGTCTTCGCCTATTGAAGGAAGATTGTTAATGGACGTCAGTGGCCTCAACGGAGGAGGAATCCGAATTGGATGTAGGTCACGACGACCGAACCACTATAAATCCGATATACTTTCTTTCTGTGCCATTTCTTTCATGCTTTTGATTCTCAGCACTCACTTGCTCACTGCCCTCAATCACTTACGAATATTTTCAAGTTTAAATACTTTTTCGGATACAAGTTTTATCGAACGAATCTTTGAATCAACATCGGTTTTATCGAAAACACTAATTCACCCCCCTCTTAGTGCCAACTTGATCTTAACCATCTTAACTATTCGAATTAATTTTAACAAGATTATTGTTTTGAGTTGTATATAGCCCATGTTGTGATCTTTAGTTTTGTATTATCCATATGCATAGATCAGTAATCCACACTCATTGATCACGTATCGAGGTAGCTTTAGACATCATTTGTGACGATTCTGAAGAGTGAAGGAAATCAAATTTCACAGCTGTAGTGGGACATAAGATATATGAAGGCTGGAAAACTGCCTTTTTAATATGAAGCAATAATTTTTTATGACGATACCTGGTTTTGAGATTAAAGTGTTAATCTTCGTAGGAGATGTCAAGTCATACATTAACTATGAGGAGATTCAGATGAAAACTAAAGAGGAAAATCAAAGTGCTATTCATTTTAATAAACGGAAGAATTCATAACAAGAAGGAAATTCCATCGATTGCATTAGGTCTCTTTGGAGAAAATGTATGTAGCAATTAACCGCTTGGATATTGCACGTTCACAAATCACACGCAATAGTGTTGCTAAGTTAAGAAATGATGGACTAATGGAAAGGTTTTGCATATGTGAGATGTGTTTGTTGAATGCATTATGATATCAAGTAGCGAAGAAGTCAAAGCAAAAAATAAGTAACGACCAATAGCAAGCGGATTTATGATTTATGTGCATGCTCAGTTCAATGGGATGAAGATTCATTCAATTAATTAGCACTAGGGTTATCCTTAACTACATTGATGATGGAGAGGCAACACACTTGGGTTAAAAATTAGAGAAAACTTGAGCCACATCAAAGTGTTTTCCAGCATTCATGCAAAGATTGGTTTTGAGCGGCTTAGAGGTCTACATTAATAGTGACTTCAAAGAAGCTAATCGATGAATGCAAGGCACTACGACTTTTCATCCACATCCATTAAAAGACGAGCACTTTTGCAAGAGAAGTATCAAGTATATAAGATTCCATTATTTCAACAGTTGTCAACATTAGGAATACAAGTAACTTAGACGCTGTTTTCATGAGCTATGACAATACCATCAGTTCCCGAAATCTTTGGACCAGTCATATTCATCCAGTTCATGAAATGAATATGGTATTCGACTAGATTGGTCCGTGGTTGAGAAGTAAGAAGCAGGACCGATGTCAAAATTATGTCCAAAGATGGATTCAAAAGATGCTGTCTCATCACTGGGGAAGATCTGAGGTTGCATTAAGTTGGCAAGTTCTCTGGTGATGCTTGTCCCCGTTTCATCTTCTTGAACTGAACTTGAAAAAAGAGGATCTATTTCCACCTTCATCACTTCCGGGAGAGGAGCTTGGTCCTGATTTAGTCTTGTCTGAAAGAGATGCATGTCAGAACTGGAAGTTCCTTGATGTCTCATCTCAATACCTCCACTCGGAAGGACAGGGCTATCAGCCGCCACAGGCACACAGGGACCATATGGATTTGCCAGTGGCTGATTGCCATGAGAAGCTGAAGCTACACAATGATGAATGTGTCCGAATTTATCTTGGTGAATACTTCCTCGAGATTGATCTTGAGGTCCAAGTTCATAGCTTGTAAGGTTCGGTCTCGTAAACATGTTCACGTCCATGGCTAAGTATTGCGTCACATTCATGGATTCCTCCTGCATGGCCTCCGAGATAGGCTGCTCATCGATACGGGAAGTGGAGGCATCCCCCACAGCCTCCCTGCAGCTTTGCCCCACCATGGATGGAGGAGACGGAGGAGAATTATGTTGGTGCCCGAAATACTTCTTCAGTTCATGTCTAAGAACGGCGTTCAGTATGTCAACTTCCCTCGCTGTAATCTTATCCTGAAGGCCCTTGGACTTCTCGATGAGCCGTTGGATCTTCTCAATGTCCGGCATCAAGTGCTTGATGACCGCGATCAAAACGCTTACTTTCCATGCTTTCTTCAGGTCATGCGGCTTCTTGTAGGGTGGAGGACTTGGATCCTTGGGCACGCCCATCTCCCGCCACCACTCCTCCGACATGTTGGGCCACCACGGTGGTGGAATGCCCTTCTCCAGAGGGAACCTCCGCTGAGGAGGGTCACAGTATGGCATCAAGGCGGATAAAAGCGAACCCAACGTGGTGTCCTGCAGTTCCTGCAGTGCATCGGGCACGGAGAACTCCGAGGTGTTCTCCTTGCTTATGACGTGGGTGCAGCTGTCTCTCTGATACGTGCTGATCGCAGCTGGGCCGTTCCGATCGAATCGAACGGTTTCCTTCCACCATTTACGAAGGTTATTAGAGACTCCACTGACAGGCTTTCCTTTGTAGGGTACAATGCCGTAGATGAAGCCTTGAGCGAGGCCCTCTTCCACCAACTCCAGCATCTCATTCAGTATCTTCTCCAGGTTCCGGGCCAGCTTCTTCCTCCGTGACTGTTCTTGCGAGTAATCGAGCAAGGATGCACTGCTTTGCTGGATCATCTTGCACTTGTGATGCTCCTTCAAGTGCTTCAGTCGTATAATGTCATTCCATATGCGAATCCTGAGCCTCTCAGCTTCATGCCCATCGGTCTCTACCAAATCTGGCAAGGGGGTATCGAACATGCTGTCAGGTGGCAGACCCAATAGATCTTCCAACTCGCTGGAAGGATCCACAATAGACTCTGGAATGGTAGAAGAACAATCGTCGGCTCTTTCAGAAAAACCAACATTTTGTTTAGCTTTCTTATCCTGCATCCTAAATAAGAGCTACCGAACACTTGAATCTGCAAACATAATAGCAACAAGACGTGCATAAATTTTCCAGTTTTATTTAGGGATATGGAAACAAACCTTACAAAGTTGGCAGTGTCAAAATTCTGTTGTTTATACGGTGCGTTTGAATTGTAGAGAATAAAATTTTTTCTGTGCAGTCTCAAAATATCTCATTTCTTGAAAGCGAAAATGACAAGTTCGTGGCTTCTCTTCTCATAGATATGAGATAAAGTTGCATGCCCAACAACTTGTTTTATATTTTATTAGGGATTAAAGCGAAATGAAAA
>NC_088334.1:17850000-17910000 GCF_036884655.1 Musa acuminata AAA Group | reverse complement strand
GCATGCATTTTTTGATGGGCTTGAAGCCTTCAAGGTTCTTCTGGTCATTGATCGAGAAGCTGCCAGTAACCATCCTCGAGTTGCTCTAGTGCGCCAACTAGTACATCGTCGTCGAAGCTCTGATGGCGGGAAAGCGCATGGATAGTAAGAGGCCAAGGGCGGAATAATCCCGGGGAACGACTTCAGCAGCCCCAGTACAACCCTACTAGATGTCCGACTAACAAGAGCTACTACTCCCGAGGCCCCCACCTTTCCCTCTAAGCATGTTCCACCGGGACCACGGCTACGACACGGAAGATTATCGTGACCTCCAGAATTAAATTGAGGACTTCATCCGAAAATGTCACCTCGAGCACTATCTCAAGGAACCCCGAGAAGCAACTCCACGTCCTAGGGGACCCATCGAAAGATGCCTCGCCATCCAAAATCTCCCACCTAAAAGACACTCGCGATAAAAGGTCCACAGGCTCGCCAGATCGAGAATCGTCATCCAAAATCTCCCGCCTAAAAGCCACTTGCGACAAAAGTCCACATGCTCGCCAAATCGGTTCCTGACTTGCGCCTCGCTGGCCCAGCTCTTGCCCGAGTCACTCCAGATCAGTTCTCGACCTACATCTCAGTGGCCCAGCTCTTACCCAAGTCACTCCAGATCAGTTCCCGACATGCGCCTCGCTGGCCTAGCTCTTGCCCGAGCCGCTCGAGATCACTCTCGATTGGCGACCCGCTGGCACCGAAACTGGAACCGCGCTTAATCACTCAGCCCCCAGGTTCGATTCCTGCTCGGGTCGCTCCAAATTGCTCCTGACTGGTGACCGGCCAGCACTGAAACTAGAATCGAGCTTACTCACTCGGTCCCCAAGTTCAATCCAGAGCCAAGCTTACTCACTCGGTCCCCAGGTTCAATTCGGAGCCGAGTTACTCACTCGGTCGCTAGGTTCAATTTGGAGCCGAGCTTACTCACTCGGTCCCCAAGTTCAATTCATAGCCGAGCTTCCTCACTCGGTCCCCAGGTTCAATTCGGAGTCGAGCTTACTCACTCGATCCCCATTTTCAATTCGGAGCCGAGCTTACTCACTTGATCCCCAAGTTCAATCCGGAGCCGAGCTTACTCACTCAGTCCCCAGGTTCAATCCGGAGTCGAGCTTACTCACTCAGTCTCCAGGTTCAATTCAGAGATGAGCTTACTTACTTGGTCCCCAAGTTCAATCCGGAGCCGAGCTTACTCACTCGGTCCCTAGGTTCAATTCGGAGCCGAGCTTACTCACTCGGTCCCTAGGTTTAATCCGGAGCCGAGCTTACTCACTCGGTCCCCAGGTTCAATTCAGAGCCGAGCTTACTCACTCGATCCCCAAGTTCAATCCAGAGCCGAGCTTACTCACTCGGTCCCCAGGTTCAATTCGGAGTTGAGCTTGCTCACTCGGTCCCCAGGTTCAATCCGGAATCGAGCTTACTCACTCGATCCCCAGGTTCAATTTGGAGCCGAGCTTACTTACTTAGTCCCCAGGTTCAATTTGAAGCCAAGCTTACCCACTCGGTCCCCAGGTTCAATCCGGAGCTGAGCTTACTCACTCGGCTCCCAGGTTCAATTCGGAGCCGAGCTTACTCACTTGGTCCCCAAGTTCAATTCGGAGCTGAGCTTACTCACTCAATCCCTTAGTTCAATTCGGAGCTGAGCTTACTCACTCGAACCCTAGGTTCAATTCGGAGCCGAGCTTACTCACTAGGTCCTTATGTTCAATCCGGAGCCGAGCTTACTCACTCGGTCCCCAGGTTCAATCCTAAGCCGAGCTTACTCACTCGGTCCCCAGGTTCGTTTCCTACCTGGGTCGCTCTAAATCGCTCTTGACTTGCGGCTGGTCGACACCGAAACCAGAACCGGATTCGGTCACTTGGCCCACAGGCCCGATCCATTGCCTAAGCTACACCTCGCGGCCAATCTTATGCCCGAGTCACATCTCGATCGATCTAGTACCCGAATCACCGGCCTAGCCAATATCCAAGTCGCTTCACGTCGACTCTGATTCGCTTCATGCCGACTCCGATTCACCACCCAACAAGTCTTTAAACCGAGCTGCCTCGATTCGCTCGCCGACTTGCAAACTCGGCAGCCGTAGCTCCGAGCCATGCAAAAGCCATCATCTGAATTGAGACATGTTGGGTTCGCTCCGCAAGTCTCACCTGGCCGATTTTGACACTTGGGTATTGCCTCGTCAGGCCCCCATCGTTCGATCAGCAGGATTAATCCTATCCAAATCACGTGGTGCCACCCCTCTAAAATCGCCCCTTGACGAGTCAATCCACCTTCCCCGCGTTGGTAGCCAACACAATTGCACCATTCGGACCCAGACCTACCTCCCGATCTATTAGAGACCCCACGACACGCCTTAGAGTGGGGGGGGCGGGCGCGTGGGGAGAAGTGATAAGACATATTTTAGGCCCTAAATGAGTCAACCCCGACATCACACGCCACGTCCCAACCGCTGTCAGAATCCGACATCACACGCCATCAAAACCCCATAATGCATGCCAAGTCAGGTTCCGTACCAAGGCACTATATGACGCGACTACCCCGAGAGCTCGGGGCAGTGCCGTCTGATGCCGCTCAGACATCCCCCCAAGATGCCAGCTTGTCAGAAAGGCTGTCCCATCCCATGAGGGTCAGCGGCCACACTAAACCGAGGGCAACCGATCCTCGCACAATGGTATAAAAACCCTTGGCCGGCATCCGACCAAGGGGGGAAGAAAAATCAAAATAAAAAATACTCCATTGACTTGCTCATCAAAGGGGCCAAAGTCGAGAAGCACCCGACAAAGGTCATTTTGCAAGAAGGCAGTCACCCCCGAACGGCGAGCGTCCCAACCCGGGAATTGCCATCCAATGCAAGGGGATGCGCTGCCATTCCTCCCGAAGTCGGAGAGACATGTCCCATCACAAACGGGGCCCAGGTCGGCAGACCGAGAAACGCTGATAAACATCCTCTCAGGAGGGCCCAATCGACCCCGCCAGCTCGACTCTTACCCGAGTTGCTCCGAAACAGCCACCCCCGAGCGGCGAGCATCTCGACCCAAGAGATACCTTCCGTCGCATAAGGGAGAGCAGTGAGCCAGCCCGGATCCCGACTAACGCCGACTAGCATTCCTTCTCGAGGGCGCGACCACCTTATCATCCTACTCACTCCACAAGAAGCTCCCGACATCAACCCACAGACCTAACCGTGCTGACTCATCAGCTACGGTACTTTTGTTCACTAACATATACATATATATGTAATATATATATAAATATATACATATATATGTATATATATACATATTATACATACATACATACATATATATATATATATATATATATATATATATATATATATATATATATATATATGTGTGTGTGTGTGTGTGTGTGTGCGCGCGCGCGCGCGCGTGCGTGTGTGTGCATGTGTGTGCGTGTGTGCGTGTGCGCGTGTGTGTGTGTGTGTGCACGTGTGTGTGTGTGTGCGTGTGTGTGTGTGCGTGTGTGTGTTAGGATCAAGAGTGACACTAAGAGAGGGGGGGTGTGAATTAGTGCAGTAGATAAAAGCATCAGTTTAAAAATCTTCGTATATTAAAAAATTAATTTTGGAAGATAGTTTGAAAGCATATTTGTTCGTAAGGGTGGTGAAACCCAAGTAAGGAGGAAGTGAAGAAATTGCAAAGTAAGTAAATGACAATAATAGAAATGCAAATCAGAATTTATAGTGGTTCGGTCTTTGTGACATACATCCACTTCCAATTCCTCCTATAGCGAGGTCATCAGCGTTCACTAATGGTCTTCCTTCAATAGGTAAATACTAACCACCTCTTTACAGTGCTTTTTCCTTTTCATGGGTTTAGGTGATAACCCTTATAAGCTTCACACACATCTCTTGAATGATCACAACACTTAGAAAGGGAGGAGGACTTTTAGCACTTTTACAACACTTTTGACACTCTAAGATTTCAAGATATTGTTTGCACTTTTGTGCCCTTTCATGTAGAAAATGGTGGGGTATTTATAGGCTCCAATGACTTCAGAATTGGAGTCAAAAAGTATTATATCTCCGGATTTCGGGGTACTGGCGATACCACCACCATTATTGGGTGGTATCACCGCTTGTAGACTGACACTGGGCGGTACCATCACTCAGTCTAGGTAGTACAATTGCCTAACAGAGCTCGGAGATCAAGCTTTAGTAGTACCATTGCCTGACAGGGGCGGTACCATCGCTTGGCAGTATTAACTGTCGACGGTACCATCGCTTGACAAGGGCGGTACTACCACTTGACAGGGGCGGTACCACTGCCTAAACCACCTGGGAGATTGAGTCACCAGGCGGTGCCACCGCCGACCATGACTTCAGGTGCTGAATGGGCTGTTCAACCAGCCCAGTTCAACCTTGTTAAGGGCCCAATTGGCCCCTAACTGAGTTAGTAGGATTACCTCCCAATCCTAACTCAACTTAAGGTCTAACTACGATAATTAAGACACTTAAACAAGCAATCTCTGTTCGGTATGTCGATTGTTCTTTCGACGATCTTTCGGTGAACTTCTCAGGGAACTTTTAGCAAACTCCCGGCACATCGTCCGAGTCTTTGACATATCATCCGATCTTTGACTCTGGCCTAACATATGCTTTATATCTTACTGTTATCGTAGTTAATCCTACACACTTATCTCGACATATAGATTAAATCAAACACTTTACCAATTAATTTCATTATCAAAATTCGAGATTCAACAATCTCCCCCTTTTTGATAATGACAATTAATTGATGACGGAGTTAACCTTAACTCCCCCTATCTATATGCCATACTTGAGAAAAGATACTCTTGAATTAAGATATTTGAATTCAAGCATCAAACTGAAAAGTTATATTTACTTAAACTTATCAAACATGCACATCATGATACTTATCATGATTTACCAATTCAAAATATGATACCACATATTTATCAATAAAAAATAATATCAAGGCTTGACATCCATTTTCAAGTCTAATGATGATAGACAATTATCATTTTCAAGTATGATTTGAATTTCAAAATATGAAATTTAGCAAGATAACAATTCTTCATAAAAGAAAACAAATCATCATTCCAATGTATGAAATCGATTGTAAATAGCAAGTTAAGCTCATGATATCTTATCATAATGATAGACAATTATCATTCATGAAACATTTCAAATATCTACAATGCATATGAAATACATTTTGATATGTTTCAAGTATTTACGATGTATTATGATATATTTGACAATTCCAATTATATTTCAAGCATTCGTAAAACATTCAAGCATTTATGACAAGATACATTTTATCTCAAACATGCCAATTTATCATCAATTTGTCATATATTTCCAACTTTGTCATCAACAAAAAGGAGAATCATTCAATAATGCAAGTGTGGTAAACAAAATTATGCAAGTTTCACACTAATTTATCCAGTCATAAAGGAAGGTATGCAAAACTTTTCATGATAACCTTTTTGGATAAGCTAATATTTTTACTCAAGGGCTTTTTGGTTCTTCTTTAAATGTGTAAGTTTCATTCTTCCTCTATCATAAAAATAAGAAGAAGAGGAAGAAAGGTAAGGAAAGAATCCATTAAGAACCAAATTTATGAAATGATTTGAACCAAGTCAAAAATAATAAATGAGTTTCATTAAATCATGCTTCAATTTTAACAAAGAGAAGGGATTCATGAAAAGGATCAAGATATCCATATGAAATCAAATCGACATTCTTGCAAGTAATCATCACACACTAAAAATTCATAAAATTCATCTTTCATAAGAAGAGTAAATCAAATCAAATATGTTTCTTATTAAATCCATTTCTTATTAAAAATTCATGAATGGAGCATTACGAATAAAACTTTGTAAATCAAATCCGTTTCTTATTAAAAATTCACAAGAGTTAAATCCATAAGAGATGCATTTGTCAATGAATTCTATGAGTGATTAAGTATATCAAAAATCATTAAGTGATGGAGCAAGGGTATAAAGCAAATTTGATATTAAGTTAAGAGGAAGATAAAAACAAGATAAATTCATGAAAGCTCCATTCATGAGATGAATTAAGAGGAAGTTAGTTCAAAAAAGAAATACAACAAACTCATGCATTCGGATAATTTAACATCCCTAACTCTCTTCTAATAAAATCAAATTGTTCGCTAATTGATGTTTCATATCAATAAACTCTAAAGATATGTCATTGTTATTAATATGATCTCTTATGAAATAATGCCTAATATTAATATGTTTAGTTCTAGAGTGTTGAATAGGATTTTTTGTTAAATATATTGCACTTGTATTATCACATTTTATGGAAATGTTCTTAAGGTGAATCTTATAATCTTCTAATGTATTTTTCATCCATACAAATTGTGCACAACATACACTAGCCGCTATGTATTCAGCTTCTATTATAGATAGTGCAATCGAGTTTTATTTCATAGAAGACCAAGAAACAAGTGCATGACTTAAGAATTAACAAGTTCCGGATGTGCTTTTTCTATCTATTCTATATCCAGCAAAATCTGCATCAACATAAGCAATTAGTTCAAAGTTTTCAGATTTTGAATACCATAATCCTAGATTAGTGATTCCTTTAAGATATCTAAGAATTCTTTTGACTGTTTTAAGATGAAATATCTTATGATTAGATTAAAACCTAGCACAAAGTCCTACACTAAACATAATATCCGGTTTAGTAGTCGTGAGGTATAGTAAACTTCTTATTATACCCCTATAAGCTTTTTTATCAAATTCTCCACTATCGTCAATGTCTAACTTAGTGGAGGTACTCATAGGAGTATTGATAGCCTTTGAATTATCCATATTAAATCATTTTAGTAAGTCTAATGCATGTTTTGTTTGACTAAGAAAAATACTATCAATAAGTTGTTTGATTTGTAAGCCTAAAAAGAAAGTTAGTTCACGCATTAAACTCATTTTAAACTCTTGACTCATATCTTAGAAAATGATTCGCATGAGGATTCATTTGTAGAACCAAAAATAATATCATCAATATAAATTTAAATAATAAAAAATTATTTTTAAAATTTATAATAAACAATGTAGTATCAACATTGCCTTTAGAAAAATTATTTTGGATAAGAAAGGAACTAAGTCTCTCATACCAAGCCCATGGGGCTTATTTTAATCCATAGAAAGCTTTAGTCAACTTAAACACATGATTCAAAAAATTATTATTCTCAAATCTGAAAGGTTGTTCAACATAAACTTCTTTGAAAATAAAGCCATTAACAAAAGTAATTTTGACATCCATTTGAAATAACTTAAAATTATTACTACTAGCATAGGCAAGGAGCATCCTTATGACATCTAATCGTACCACAGGAGCGAAGGTTTCGTCATAATTGATGCATTCTTCTTGGTTGAAATCCTTGGCCACTAATCTAGTCTTATTTCTAACCATAATACCAAATTCATCTTGCTTGTTTCTAAAAATCTATTTAGTACTGATTACTAAATGGTCATTTGGCCTAGAAATAAACTTCTATGCCTCGTTTTTCTCAAATTGGTTCAACTCTTCTTACATTGTGATAACCCATGAATCATCTTTTAAGGCCTCGTCAACACATTTAGGTTCAATTTGAGAAAGAAAAAACGGTGTTGGCATAAAAATTTTTAAGAGAATAACGAGTTTAAACCCCTTTTGAAACGTCTCCTATGATTAGCTCCTTAGGATGAGCATCTACATACTTACATTCCTTGGGTAAAGATATTTCGGAAGAAGATGTATCCATGTTACTAGTTGTAGGAGAGGGTTCATTTAAATTCAAAGCATCAAAATTGAGATCATCATCAAATTCATTTTTCTTAAATTCGAAAACTTCATTAAAGACAACATGAATAGAATCTTCTATAACCAAAGTTCTTTTATTAAAGATACAAAAGGCTTTAGAAATGGAAGAGTAGCTAAGAAAAATCCCTTCATCGGATTTTGCATCAAACTTTCCTAAGGCATCTTTTTCATTCAAGATAAAACATTTACAACCAAAAACTTTAAAATATGAAACGTTGGGTTTTTTGCTATTCCATAATTTATAAGAAGTTTTGGAAAGTAATGGTCTTACTAGAACCCTATTCATGACATAGCATGTCGTATTAATAGCTTCAGCCCAAAAATATTTAGGTAGGCTATGTTCGTTCAACATGGTTCTTTTCATTTCTTGTAAATTTCTATTTTTTCTTTCTACTACTCTATTTTGTTGAGGATTTCTCGAAGCAAAAAAATTATGGTTATATCCAATATATTCATAAAATTTTTAAAAATCACAGTTTTAAAATTCCCCACCATGATTACTCTGAATTAATGAAATCATAAAGCCTTTTTCATTTTGAATAAGTTTACAAAACTTAGAAAAATACCTAAAGCAATCACTTTTGTGTGCCAAGAAGTATGTCCAAGTGTATCTACTATAATCATCCATAATTACAAAGGTGTATTTGCTACCTCCTAGGCTTGATATATCAATTGGTCTAAACAAATCCATATTGATCAATTACAATGGTCTAAAGGTATTTATTTGATTCTTTGGTTTGAAGCTACCTTTTATCTATTTTCCTAGTTGACATGCATTACACACATTGTCTTTAACGAATTTAATGTTAGGAATACCTCTTACAAGTTCTTTAGATGAGATTTGAGAGATTAGTTTCATGCTAGCCTGACCTAATCTCCTATGCCAAAGCCAAGCATCATCATTTAAAACCGAAAAATACATTTAATTATAAAGATCATCAATGTCGATAGTGTATACATTATTTTATTATAGGGCAATTATAAATGTGTTTTTGTGTGGTTTTTCAATAATACAAGCATTAGATTCAAATCTAATGATATAAATGTGGTTTTTATTTTAGGATTCTGTCGTCGGTAACCTTTACATCGAACTTGCTGCAACCTTCAATATGCAGTGTCATCCGAGCAGCAACCTTACTATTCAGGAAGTTATTAGTGCTACCCGTGTCAATGAGAACAGTGATCGGCTGTTGTTTGAGAAGGCCTCCAACTTTCATCGTTTGCGGATTTGAGTAGCCGGCTAGTGCGTGTACCATAATGTCAGTCGGCTGTGGCTCTTCTTCAATATCTTCTTCTTCATGTTCAAGGCTCTCTTCTAGATGTTCAATGACCTCTTCTTCTACTGGTTCAATCATAAGAAGTCTACCTTTTTTACAACGATGCTCGCAGCTCCACGGCTCGTCGTAATGCCAACATAACCCCTTCGCAGATCGCTCCTGAAGTTCTTCTCTTGTTAACCTTTTCGGTGCAGGGACTCGGTTGATAGTAAGGGGGGCTGAGGGCTTTAGTATTATAGGTCGTGGAGTGATCTTAGTCCTCTGGACTTCATGGTTCAATCGCTCCTCTTGAAGTCATGCGAAAGAGATGGCTGCCATAAGCGTGTATGGTTGTCGCGCCTTAACTTCTCCTCGGATCTCCAGCTTTAAGCCCTCAATAAAGGTCCCCAATCGTTATTTTTCAGACTAATCACGAGTTTGATTAGATAACCTTTCAAACTTGGTTTGGTACTCTTGAATGGTGGAGGTTTGTCGGATCTTTGCTAGTTGTCCGTCAATGTTCTCGTAATAAGTTGGTCCGAAGCGGATCAGTAGTCCTTCTTTGAATTGTCGCCATGAAAGGACTCCATAAGTGTGTTCAAATCAGTCAAACCATTGTATGGCATCCCCTTCAAGATGTATAGCTGCAATTTCCACCATGGATGCATCCGCAGTTTTATGGTACCCAAAATATCGCTCCGCGCGCGAGATCCAACCAATTGGGTCTCCTTCTTCCCATCTAGGGAAGCCCACTCTCATGCGCGAATAGTTGGGGTCGGTCATAGAGCCTCCCCTCTCTTGGAAGTTATCTCTTTGGGCATGATATGATTGGTTAGAGCTCTCTCCTTGATGTGATTTCTTCGGGCTTGGTGGTCGGCCCAAACTGAATTCGGTAAGGAGAGTCTGAATCTTATCCTCTATTCGTGCCTCAAAGGCTTCAAATTTAGCATTGATTGCCTCCTCATATGCCATAGTATATGACTCCAAATCTGTGATGTTAAGATCTCTCTTTTGTTGACGGGTTAAAGGCATGTATAAGTTTGATAGAAATCAGTGAAAGTTTGCTACAAAATTGTGTTGTCTTATAAGAGCAGAATTATCGTCGAAGAAACAGCGGTTTCTCGACGAAATCTCCACCAAAAATTTGAGAGATTTGAGGAGGGAATTGACAGTAATATCTTAGTTTATAAGACAGAGCAAATATAGTATCAAGATCAAACAAACAGTGCTATACGGCTGAAATTCTGCAATGTATCTTTCGTTGTAGAGATGAAAACTTTGTGACAAAAAGTTTATGCAGCAATATAGGAACAATTTTTTTTTTTTTTGGATTTTCGGATAGGGATAACTAAATTGCAACAACAGTAAGGTAGGAAACCAGAACCTATTACAATTCACGGGATGATCCGCGGTAGTGGAGATGATGGCGGAATTTGGCGACGATCTTTTAAGCAATTGTGGGAATTGCTTTGGACAGTTGTGGAGGGTTGATGGATGGCAGTGGAAGGGCAGCGAGATACTAAGAACGCTGCTCTGATACCAGGTGTTAGAACCCTTACAAATTCTAAACTTGGGATTGATCTCTTTAGGGGATCGACCTCCTTGGAACTCTATAGGGGTTCCTCCCTCCAAGTTGCTGCTCAAAGGCTGCAGAAAAGATTCATCTATTGCTTAAGAAAAAAGAAGGAATACATGGCTATTTATAGGGCTTCTAAACCCTAACTCCTAATAGGACTCCTACTTAAAACTCTTACTTCTAACAACTCCTAATAGGACTCCTACTCAAGACTCCTATTCCCTTACAACTCCTAATTCTTCTCTAAGAAAAAGCCTCCTACATGAATGTCCCTCTCAATTAGGACTCTCTTGGCTAGAGTCCTAACAGTTTTACATGAATGTCCCTCTAAATTAGGACTCTCCTAGCTAGAGTCCTAATAGTTCCCTTCTAATGAATTCAAATTGGTCTTCATTTAAGGCTTTTGTAAAAATGTCTGCTAATTGATGCTTTGTGTCAATAAATTCTAGAACAACATTATTGTTAAGGACATGATCGCATATGAAATGATGCCTAATATTGATATGCTTAGTTCTAGAGTGCTGAATTGGATTTTTGGTAAGACATATAGCACTTGTATTATCACATTTTATAGGAATGTTTTTCAAGTGAATTTCATTGTCTTCTAATGTATTTTTCATCCAAACAACTTGTGCACAGCATGCACTTGCAGTAATGTATTCGGCTTCTGCCATAGATAGTGCAACTGAATTTTGTTTCTTGGAAGTCCAAGAAACAAGTGCATGTCCTAAAAATTGGCATGTTCCGGATGTACTTTTTCTATGTATCCTACATCTGCCAAACTCTGCATCTGCATAAGCTATTAAATCGAATTTATCAGATTTTGGATACCACAATCCTAAATTTGGAGTTCCTTTAAGATATCTAAATATTCTTTTAACACTCTTAAGATAAGATAATTTAGGATTAGATTGAAATCTAGCGTAAAGTCCTATACTAAACATGATATCCGGTCTAGTTGTAGTGATATAGAGTAGACTACCTATCATTCCCCTATATGTTTTATGATCAAAATTTTTACTATTTTCATCCATATCTAACTTAGTCGAAGTACTCATAGGGGTGTTTATCGCTTTTGAATTATTCATGTTAAATCATTTTAATAATTCTAATGTATATTTAGATTGGTTAAGAAATATACCATCACTAAGTTGTTTAATTTGTAATCCTAAAAAGAAGGTTAATTCACTCATTAAACTCATTTAAAATTTATGACTCATACATTTGGTAAATGGTTCACATAGTGATTCATCCGAAGAACCAAAAATAATATCGTCAACATAAATTTGTATAATAAGAAAATTATTTTCAAAGTGTTTGATAAACAATGTAGTATCAACCTTGCATTTGGTAAAATTATTTAAAATAAGAAAGGAACTAAGCCTTTCATACCAAGCTCTAGGAGCTTGTTTCAAGCCATAGAGAACCTTAGTCAATTTGAATACATGATTAGGAAGAAGAGAGTTTTCAAATCCGGGAGGTTGTTCGACATATACTTCTTCGGAAATAAAACCATTCAAGAAGGACTTTTGACATCCATTTGAAATAGTTTAAAATTATTACTACTAGAATAGGCAAGGAGCATCCTAATGGCTTCTAATCTTGCCACATGAGCGAAGGTTTCTTTATAGTTGATACATTCTTCTTGGTTGAAACCTTTGGCCACTAATCTAGCCTTATTTCTAACCACGATACCACATTTGTCTTGCTTGTTTCTAAAGACCCATTTAGTACCAATGACTAAATGGTCACTAGGTCTAGGAACAAGCTTCCATACCTTATTCATCTCAAATTGGTTTAATTCCTCTTGCATTGCAATGACCCAAAAATCATCTTTTAAGGCCTCGTCAATGCATTTAGGTTCGATTTGAGAAAGAAAGGTAGCGTTAGTACAAAAATTCTTGAAAGAAGAACGAGTTTGAACCCCTTTTGATGTATCTCCTATAATTGGCTCCTTTGGATGAGCATCTATATACTTTCATTCCTTGGGTAAGGAAATTTCGGAAGAAGATGCATCCAAGTTGCTATTTTGAGGAGGGGGTTCATTTAAATTCAAATTATCAAAACCAAAATCATCATCAAAATTATTTTTCTTTAAATCAAAAATTTCATTAAAAACTACATGAATAGACTCTTCTATAACTAAGGTTCTCTTGTTAAAAATATGAAAAGCCTTAGAAACAGAAGAGTAACCAAGAAAGATGCCTTCATCGGATTTGCATCAAATTTTCCTAAGGCATCCTTTTCATTCAAAATAAAGCATTTGCAACCGAAAACTTTAAAATAAGAAACATTTGGTTTTTTGTTATTCTATAATTCATAGGGAGTTTTTGATGAAGACGGTCTTATTAGAACCCTATTCATGATGTAGCAAGTCGTATTCACGGCTTCGGCCCAAAAATCATTTTACATAGTTCTTGTCATTTCTTGTAAGTTTCTATTTTTTCTTTCAACTACTCCATTTTGTTGAGGATTTCTTGGAGTGGAGAAATTATGATTATACCCATTAACTTCACAAAGATTTTGGAAATCACAGTTTTGAAATTCGCCACCGTGATCACTCCGAATTGATGAAATCATGAAGCCTTTTTCGTTTTGACTGGGTTTACAAAATTTAGAGAAACACTTGAAACAATCACTTTTGTGAACTAAGAAATAGGTCCAAGTGTACCTTGTATAGTCATCCACAATTACAAAAGCATATTTGCTTCCTCCTAGACTTGTCGTGTCAATTGGTCCAAATAAGTCCAAATGGATCAATTGTAATGGTCTAGTGGTGCTAATTTGATTTTTTGGTTTGAAACTAGTTTTTATTTGTTCACCTAATTAACATGTATCACATACTTTATCCTTAATAGACTTCATATTTGGAATTCCTCATACTAATTCTCTAGATGAGATGTTAGATATTAGTTTCATGCTTGCATGACCTAATCTCCTATGCCAAAGCCAAGCATCATCATTTAGAGCAGAGAAGCACATTTCATTACTTAGTTCATCAATATTGATGGTGTAGACATTATTTTGTTTTAATGCAATCATAGTCATGTTATTATTTGGTTTTTCAATAATACACATATTTGATTCAAATCTAACGATATAACCTTTATCGCATAATTGACTAATACTCAAGAGATTATATTTCAATCCATCAACTAGTAATACATCATCAATAGAAAGACTTAATTTGTTACCTATGGTTCCCTTGCCAATGATTTTGCCTTTGTTGTTGTCTCCGAAGGTGACGTACCATTCTTCTTTGCTAGTGAGCATAGAGAAATGAGATGGATCTCTAGTCATATGTCTTGAGCATCCACTATCGAGATACTATCTTTTGCTCCTAGCTTGTGGGTTTGTCTACAAAAGAGGATGATTTTTAGGTACCCATTTGATTTTGGGTGCCTCAAAAATTGATCCACTAATTTTGTTATTCATTATTGAATTGTTTATAGTTCTTTTAGGAACCCATATTAATTTATGTGGACTAATTTTCCTAAACGGACATTTGTAGGTAATATGTCCGGATTTGCAACAAAAGTTGTATTTCATATAAGATGAAACACGCAATGTAGGTCCTTTTATGAAAGTGGTAGGATTTTGATATGATCCTTTTACAAATCCAATTCCACTTCTATTTGCGACGTGACCCTTGTTTGCAAGGATCATGTTTAATCCTTTGCTACCGACCTTAAACTTGTTTAAGGTTTCTTTAAGTAGTAAATTTTTATTTTTTATTGCTTCTAAATGCTCACACTTAGAGCATGGAGGATTTTGAAGACTATCAAACTTATTTTGTAGTAAGACATGCTCTTTCTTTAATATATTTAACTTCTTACTAATAGTTCTACATTCATCAAATAATTCATGAAAAGCAATAGAGAGTTCTTCAAAAGATAACTCTTCATTAATTAAATCACATACTTCTTCTCCTAAAGCCATTAGCTCGAAGTTTGCGTCCTCTTTGTTGCTAGCTTCTTCACTTTCGGAATCACTTAAATCATCCCAAGTTGCGTTTAGAGCTTTCTTCTTCTTCGGTTGCTTTTTCTTGGCTTGGGGGCATTCATTTTTTAAATGCCCTGGCTTCTTGCATTCATAGCATATCACTTGGTCCTTTTTATATTCAAGTCTGTTTTTTGTGTTATTTTTAAATTTGTTCTCTCTTAAAAATTTTTTAAATTTTTGAGTCAAAAGTGCAATGTCATTTTCACTGTCCTCATCACTTGATGTTCCTTTCAAGTGATCTTCTTGTGATGTGAGTGTCATATCCTTCCTGTTCTTTGGAAGGGGGTTCTTGAGCTCGTCATGATCTTGATACGTCATTTCGTAGGTCATTAGAGACCCAATAAATTCTTCAAGAGGGAATGTTTTAATGTCCTTGGCCTCTTGAATGGCCGTAACTTTTGGATCCCAACTTTTCGGAAGGGATCTTAAGATTTTATTTACTAGTTCAAAGTTAGAAAAATCTTTACCAAGAGCTTTGAGTCCATTGATGACATCCGTGAAACGGGTATACATGTCTCCGATGGACTCACTTGGTTTCATTCGGAAAAGTTCATAAGAGTGCACAAGGATGCTGATTTTGGACTCTTTCACTCGGCTAGTGCCTTCATGAGTGACCTCAAGAATTCTCCAAATATCAAAAGCCGAATCACAAATTAAAACACGATTAAACTCATTTTTGTCTAGTGCACAAAACAAGGCATTCATAGCCCTTGCGTTTAAAGCAAAAACCTTCTTCTCTGATTCATTCCATTCGCTCATCGAAAGAGAAGATTTTTGAAATCCATTTTTGATAATAGTCCAAAGCTTGAAATCCATGGAAATGAGGAAGATCCTCATACGAGTCTTCCAATACGTGTAATCCGACTCATTAAACATAGGTGGACATGTGATAGAATGACCCTCATGCATGCCGGAGTAAGCCATCTCTCTTGGGTATTAAACCAAATATGAGAGTGAACCTCGCTCTGATACCAATTGTTAGGATCGGAGCGGCACTAAGAGGGGGGGTGAATTAGTGTAGCGGATTAAAACTTGTAAGTTCGAAAATGATTCCGTAAAATACAAGGAGATTTTGCTTTGATTGTAACTTGAGTAAAGTAAAAACCGGAAACTTACTGCTGTGTACTTAATGATTGTAGAAAAGTAAGTACTCACACATTCAATGAACACGCCAATTTAAAGTGGTTCGGTCAAATGACCTACATCCACTTGCGAAGCCTTCTTCAATGAGGCTCCCAACTTCCACTAACAAATCTCTTTGAAGGGGAAGGACAAATACCCCTCTTACAACCTTTTACAAGTGGTTCACACTCTTACAATTTTTGAAGAGGAAGACGGAGATGAACACTCAAGCAATTTATGACAAAACTCGCTAAAGACTTTTCTAAGACCTTTATCTCAATCTATTGCTTTCACAAAAGTTGTAATCTCAATTGAGAATTAAGGGGTATTTATAGGCCCCAAGAGGATTCAAATTTGGGCTCCAAATTTTGAATTCTCTTGGGTTTCTGAGGCTGGCGGTGCCACCGCCTGTCAATGTTTGACACTGACAGTGTATTGGCGGTGCCACCGCCCAGTCTGGTGGTGCCACCGCTGGACTTCTCGGGTGCTGGGTAGTGCCACCGCTCAGTCCAACGGTGCCACCACTCAGTTCTCAGGTTCTGGGTGGTGCCACCGCCTACACTATTTCAGCTCACTGGTTGGGCTCCAAACTTAGCCCAAACCAGTCCGAACTCGGGCCCATTTGGCCCCTACTTGGGTTATAGGATTAACACCAAATCTTAACCCTAATTAACATGCTAACTATGAATTTAAAGACATTTCCTAAGCTATTACAAAGTCCGCAAGTCAAGACTTCTTCCGGCGAGCTTCCGGCGAACTTCCGGCGGTCTTCCGATAAACTTTCGGAAACCATTCTGCGGACTCCCGACAAGCTCCTAGACTTCACGATTTGATCTTGGCAAGTTCCGATGAGCTTCTTCGACAAGCTACGATCTTTCTCGGTGAGCTCCGCGAACTTCCGATGTACCTTCCGGTGAGCTTCCGAAAACCCTTCGGCAAGCTCCCTACTCATTCACGGCTAGTTCCGGCAACATTCCCGACGAATCTTCGGACTCTCAAACGTCCATCGAACTTGACTCCGGTATCCTTGTTTTATGTTTTCAGGCTATCGTAGTTAATCTTGCACACTTAACTTCAATAATATGGATTAGATCAATTAACCCATCAATTGATTTCATCATCAAAATCCGAGATTCAACGGATTATGAGTCCTTCCTCCTTCTATTTGCAAAGGAAGAGCCTTTATTCATGGATCTTTGGATTAATGACTTTATGCGACAATCAATTCCTCTAAATCCTTCTTCCTTCTATTTATAAGAAAAAAAGATTTCATTTATGGATTTTTAGTATGCACATTTTGATCTTTTATGATGAATTCTTTCTCTTTGCAAAAGTAGAAGCTTGATTTAATGAAATTTTTTTATGGATTTGATTTGGTTCAAATACTTTCATGGATTTAGTTCTTGATTTTTCTTATGATGAATGAAATCCTCCCTTACTCTTCTTCCTCTTCTTCTTATTCTTATGACAAAGGAAAGAAAGAAACTTACACCAAAAAGTGCTTGCACATCTAAAGCAATAATGCTAGCTTGCCCATTTCAAAAAGCAAAAGGAGTTATCTTGCAAAGTTTTTGCTTAACTTCTCATTTCATACATTTGCTAGCTTGCATAAATTAGTGAAAAACTTACTTGAACAGTTTAAAATACTTGCATACATTATTGAATGATTCTCTTTTTTGTTGATGACAAACGGAGAGAAATGATAAATGAATGGTATCATGACTAAAATGTTGATTTAATTTTGGTATCATGCATGAAGTGATAAATGCTTAAAATTTTAATATCTCAGCATCATATATGTTATATCCAAAAAAATGTTAATTTTGGTATCATGAATGCTTTAGTATCATGTGTGTTATGCCCAAAGTCATGTTGATTTATTTTTGGTGTCATGCATGAAGTGATGATAAAATGTAATGTTTTAAAATTGTACATGTTTTAATTTGAAACTATAATATTGCACAAACATATGAAATTTTGATTTTATATATTGCATTCGATCAACGTGATCGAAACCGTTTCACTTGAATTCAAAGGTCATGATTCCTTTTGAATTCAAGTTTACTTATCTCAATATGGCATATAGATAGGGGGAGTTAAGGTTAACTCTGTAATCAATTAGTTGTCATCATCAAAAGGGGAGAGATTAGTGAATCTAAGATTTTGATGATGAAATCAATTGATAAATTATTGATCTAATCCATATGTTAAGAAGAGTGTTGCAGGATTAACTACGATAATAAATAAGGCATAAAGCAGATGTTGTGTTGGAGTCAAAGATCGGACAATATGTTAAACATTCGGACAATGTGCCGGAAGCTCGCCGAGAGTTCATCGGGAGCTTGCCGAGAGTTTGTCGGGAGTTCATTAAGAATTTATCCGAAGTTCGCCAAGAATTCATTGGGAGTTTGCTAAAAGCTTGCCGAGAGTTCATCAGAAGTTTGTTAAGATTTCGCTAGAAGAATAATTGACATACCGAACGAAGATTGCTTAGTTAATACTTTAATTATCGTAGTTAGAACTTAGATTGAGTTAGGATTGAGAGGTAATCCCACTAACTCAGTTAGAGGCTAACTAGGCCCAAAACAAGGCTTAGTTAGGCCGGATGGATGGCCCACTCAGCCACTTGGAGCCATGCTATGCGATGGCACCGCCTAGGGTGGGTGGTGGAACCACTTGAGGCTCAGCCTCCCAAGTGGTATGGGCGATGGTACTACCTAGACTAGGCAGTGGTACCATCGAAAATTAATGTTGTCATGCGGTGGTACCGCCTTGTCAAGCGATGATACCGCTAGAGCCTTATCTCCGAGGCTC
Source organism: Musa acuminata AAA Group (assembly GCF_036884655.1). NCBI lineage: Eukaryota > Viridiplantae > Streptophyta > Magnoliopsida > Zingiberales > Musaceae > Musa > Musa acuminata. Next base: position 17,891,380 of record NC_088334.1, on the reverse strand, counting down.
TGTCAAGCGATAGTATCACCAGATTGAGCAGTGGTACCGCCCAGTGTCAGATTGTTAGGCGATGGTACCACCCAGTATTGGCAGTGATACCACTCTGTTATCATCCATCTTATTCTTGTCAGTTTCATCAGCATCTCAGTGCATCTTCATGCATCGTGATCGTTCGTCTTAGCCTCGTGAGTCCTACTATCGCTTCCACGCTCTCGTTGCGCCTCCTCATGTAATTACAACTTAATCACAGATACGAAGGCCCGACAATAAATGAGAAATAAATTGGAGGCTTGTAGGCCCCAAAAGTAATAATAATCACATCACAATTACACACACATCATATGATTCATGATTATCTATCCACATCATACATCACATGTACATATCATTATATTGGACTACTAGATAAATAATAATAATAATTAATTAAACCTTTTAATTAACTAATATTTTTCTGAAATTTGGGATATATAGGGAATTTTCTAAATTTTGAGAGATATTTAGGTAATTTGGATGGAAAGGACAAATCTTAAAATTTTTAAAATTCTAAGGGGTAAAATGGTCTTTTGCCTAGAAAAACCTAATTCCCTCCCCTTTGCTACGTTGCGACCATCACCACCTTTCCAGTAGTGGCCATTGCGGGGGGCGAGGGCGTCACCTCTGCCCGCAAGCTGTGTGCTTACAAGCGACGCTGCCCCTGCGGGCGGTTCTACCCTCGGATGCAACACCCACAAGTGCTGCCGACCCGTGGGTGTAGTGCCCGCAGATGCCGCCCCTATGGGCGCCACTACGGGTGTCGTCCACTTGCGCACGTCGTCTATGGGGTTGCCTACCTATGGCCCGTAAGCTGTCAGATGGCCAAGGATGCAAGCAACCTTTGGCCATTCTACGAGTGCAACAAGGGCAGCAATAGTTACTACCCTTTCTCGCCTTTTGCGATAATAATTTTGACGATCAAATATTTTTTAAAACATAATACATGTAATTTAAAACTAATCTTTAGCACGAATAACCTAGCTTTGATACCATTATAAGAAAATCTAAGGGCGACAACATATGCACAACGGAAGAATATAAAACAAAAAATCTTAAATTTCCCAAAAGGTGTTTATTGTAATGCGAAGATTGGTACGTAAAAACCCGTGAAGCTAAAAATCACATGTAAGATAGTTGAGTTACTTATGGAGATTGTATATCCCTGAAATCCTACAGATCTATAGGAGAGGATGAAGGAGGTTAAGTGCTCTCCTCTCTAGTAGTGATCCACAGGATAGGGGCTGCGAAAACGCTCCTCGAATCACTGTCCAAATCTCCATGCATGCTGGCAAAGGAGAAGAAGGGGAGTGGAGAATATGAGGTGGCAACCAAGAAGCCTAACCTATAACCCTTTGGTTCTCTCCTATTTATATAAGCCCCCTATCAACTTAACCCTAATGGATCCTACCTTATTGGGTATTGAATCTCTATCCAACTACCCAAGTCTCTTAGATTAGTGAATCTCTATCTAACAATCTCTCATTGGCTCTTATTGGATATCGTCCATAGGACTCAATAATTTAGGAGCTTATTGGATATCCAATAAAATAGGAGCTTCGACGGATATCTCATATCCAAATCTCTATTCGTCGTCACACTTACCATATATGTGTGATCTTCTAGGCCCAATATCGAGCTGGTCATGAGTCATACTTGTCGGAACTCCTTCTAGCTTAGTGAATTATTATCTCCATAATGACTCACTCAACTCATCGATTGTAAACGTACTATGTCACTATATCGCGTCCCGAGACGTATAAGGCAATCTAATCCTTTGGACCTATATGTCCTTAGTTACCATGTACAAATAGTCCCTTATCTATCTAATATCCCAAGATCGTATATTGGGCTGTTGAATCTCAGATTTTGATGATGAAGTCAATTATCATTTGTTATCTAATCCATATGTCGAGATAAGTGTGCAGGATTAATTACGATGGAAGTAAGACATGTAGCAGGGGTTGCATCGGAGTCACGACCATGATCACGTTGGGGGTTCGAGAGTTCGACGGAAGTCCGGACGGTCGTCGGATATTCTACGGTAACAAATCCGAGAAGTCCAAGAGCTTTCCAAAGAAGCTCATTGGAACTTGCCAAGTGGATTGTTGCAAGTCCAGGAGTTTGCCGGAAGTCCATCGAAGCATCGCCGAGGGTTCATCGGATGTTTGCCGGAAGTTCGCTAGAAGCTCGTCGGAAGAAGTAATTGATGCACCGGAGCAAGTTACAGTATTAATGTCTTAAATATCATAGTTAGCATGTAGATTAAGTTAGGAATGGGAGATGATCCCATTAACTTAATCTGGGGGCAATTGGGCCCTTGACAGATCCAAATTGGGCTGAATAGATCAGCCCATTCGGACCTAGAATTCCTGGCCAACAATGGGACCACCTAGGAGCTCAGTCTCCCAGGAATGCTAGGAGGTGGTACCGCCCCTGTTAGGCAGTGGTACCGCCTGAGCTCGGTCTCCGAGCAATGCCAGGCGGTAGTACCGCCCAATTACGGTGGTAGTACCGCCAGGACCTCGAAAATCCAGGAGATGACATTTTTGAGCTCCAAATTCGAACCAGTTGGGGCCTATATAAACCCCACCTTTTCCAGTATTAAAGGGCACCAAAATCTTGATCTTATTCTGAGAATTTGAGGGCTCAAAAGTGTTGTAAAAGGCCAAAAGTTCTTCTCCCTCTTTTCATCTAAGTTTTGATCATTCAAGAGAGGAGTAAAAATCTGTAAGGGTTGTCTCCTAAGCCCGTCAAAAGGAATAAAGCTGTAAAAGGGTGGTTGACAATCACCTATTGAAGGAAGGCCTCTAGTGGACGTCAGTGACCTCATCGGAGGAGGAAGCCAAAAGTGGATATAGGTCAAGATTGACCGAACCACTCTAAATCTCGATTTGCATTTACATTCTACTCTCTATCTTAACTGCAAACTGCCTCCATTGCCTTTCTTTAACTGTACTTCGCTTAATCTTAAGTTGAAGAACTTTCTGAAATGGTTTTTCATCGAAAGTGTTTTTATCGTACGACCGTCATTTTAAATCGTCGAAAGTTTTTCGCTGCACTAATTCACCCCCCCACCCCCCCCCCCCCCCTAGTGCTCTTGATCCTGACAATTGATTTCAGAGCGGGGTTAACTCTCAATCAGATTAAAACCCAAGAGAGATGGCATACGTTGGAAACCAAGAGGGCCACTCTATTACACGTCTACCCATGTTCAATGGAACGGACTACACCTACTGGAAGACCCGAATGAGGATCTTCCTTATTTCCATGGATTTTAAACTTTGGAATCTTGTTGAAAATAGATTTTTAAAGTCTTCTCTTCCAATGATCGATTGGAATGAATTGGAGAAGAAGACTTTCGCTCTTAATGCAAAAGCTATGAATGCCTTATTTTGTGCGCTTGATAAAAATGAGTTCAATCGTGTTTCAGTCTGTGAAACTACATTTGATATTTGGCACACACTCGAAGTAACTCACGAAGGCACGAGTAAAGTGAAAGAGTCAAAAATCAATCTTTTAATATATTCTTTTGAACTTTTTCGAATGAAACCGAGCGAGACCATAGGCGACATGTACACCCGTTTAACGGATGTCGTCAATGGTCTAAAAGGACTCGGTAAAAGTTTTTCAGATTTTGAGCTCATGAATAAGATTCTAAGATCTCTTCCAAAAAGTTGGGACCCTAAAGTCACTACTATTCAAGAGGCTAAAGATTTAAACTCCTCTTGAAGAATTAATCGGATCATTTATGACCTACAAAATGACTTGCAAAGTTCATGAAGAGTAAGAAGACATCCTACCAAATAATAGGAATAATATGACACTTAGAACTTTAGAAGACCACTTGAGAGAAAACTCAAGTGATGAGGACTATGACGATGACTTTGCACTTCTAATAAGGAAATTTAAAAAATTTATTAAAAGAAACAAGTTTAAAAATGACACAAAAAATAAATTTGAACCCAAGAAGGACCAAGTTATTTGCCACGAATGCAAGAAGCTAGGAAACTACAAAAGTGATTGTCCCCAAGCCAAGAAGAGAACACCAAAGAAGAAGACACTCAAAGCAACGTGGGATGACTCAAGCGCGTCCAAAGAAGAGGAGTCCAACACCGAGCAAGTTGCTCACTACGCCCTAATGACCATCAGAGAAGAGGTAACGAATTTAATTGATGTAGATTTATCATTTGATGAATTATTAAATGCTTTCCATGACTTATTTAATGAATGTAAAATAATTAGTAGAAAATATAAATTGTTAAAAAAGGAGCATGATAGTCTTATTAGTAATTTCAATAAATTAAAAACTGAATATCATGATAGTTTAGCTCTATGTATAAAATGACATGATCTAGAAACTCTCCAAAAGGAGAACTTGCTACTTAAGGACACCTTGAAGAAATTCGAGGTTGGTAGCAAGTCTTTGAATATGATCCTTACAAATAATGGTTACGTTCCAAAAAGAAGTGGAATCGGATTTGTGAGAAGTCCTCACCAAAATCCAACCACCTTCATTAAAGGCCCTATCTTACATGTTCGGCACCAAAGCAAATGCAACTTTTGTTGCAAATATGGACATAGAAATTATCATTGTCCATTCAAGAAAGTTAGTCCGAATAAACTGATTTGAGTTCCTAAAGGAACCATGATAAATTCTATGCAATATGATAAACAATTTAGATCAGTTTTTAAGGCACCCAAAAGTAAATGGGTACCTAAAAATCATCCTTTCTTGTAGAAACATACATCATCACAAGCTAGGAGTAAGAGATGATACCCCGATAGTGGATGCTCAAGGCATATGACCAGAGATCCATCTCAATTCTCTAAGCTCACTAGCATAGATGAAGGCTGTCACCTTCGGAGACAACAACAAGGGTAAAAACATTGGCAAAGAAATCATAGGTAATAAATCCAACTTCTTTACTAAAGATATTTTGTTAGTTGATGGTTTAAAACATAACCTCTTGAGCATTAGTCAACTATGTGATAAAGGATATATTGTCAAATTTGAATCTAATGCTTGCATCATTGAAAAAGCATACAAAAACACATCTATGATTGTATTAAAACAAAATAATGTATACACCATTGATATCAATTATCTTTGTAATGAAATGTGTTTCTCAGTTTTGAAAGAGGATGCTTGGCTTTGGCATCGGAGATTAGGTCATGCTAGCATAAAACTAATCACTCAAATATCATCCAAAAAACTTGTAAGAGGAATTCCTCATATCAAGTTCATCAAAGATAATGTGTGTGATGCTTGTCAATTAGGAAAATAAATTAAGGGTAGTTTCAAATCTAAGAATCAAATAAGCACCTCTAGGCCCTTGCAATTGATCCAATATGGACTTATTCGGACTAATCTCTACATCAAGCCTAGGAGGTAGCAAATACGTCTTTGTTATTGTAGGTGACTATAGTAAATACACATTGACTTATTTCTTAAAACACAAAAATAAATACTTTAGATATTTCACCAAGTTTTTGTAAACTTGTTCAAAATGAAAAGGGTTCTATGATTTCATTAATTAGAAGTGATCATGGTGGTGAATTTCAAAACCATGATTTCCAAGAATTTTGTGAATTTAATGGATACAATTACAACTTCTTTACTCCAAAAAATCCTTAATAAAATAGAGTAGTAGAAAGAAAAAATAGAAATTTACAAGAAATGGTGAGAACCATGTTGAATAAACATAGCCTACCCAAATATTTTTGGGTTGAAGCCATAAACACTGCATGCTATATTTTGAATAGAGTTCTAGTAAGACCCTTACTCACCAAAACTCTCTATGAGTTGTGGAACAATAAAAAACCCAATGTTTTATATTTTAAAGTTTTTGGGTGTAAATGTTTTATCTTAAATAAAAAAAGATGCCTTAGGAAAATTTGATGCTAAATCCGATGAAGGAATTTTTCTTGGTTATTCTTCGGTTTCTAAAGATTTTCATATTTTCAATAAAAGAACTTTAATTATAAAAGAATCCATTCATATTATTTTCAATGAGATTTTCGAAATTAAGAAAAATGATTTTGATGATGATGTTAATTTTGATTCTTTGAATTTAAATGAAACCCCTTCTCCAACTAGCAACTTGGATGCATCCACTTCTGAAACATCCTTACCCAAGGATTGGAAGTATGTAGATGCTTATCCTAAGGAGTTAATCCTAGGAGACACATCTAAGGGGGTTCAAACACGTTCTTCTCTTAAAAATTTTTGTGCCAATATCGCTTTTCTCTCCCAAATTGACAAAGTCATGAAAGATGATTCATGGATTATCACAATGAAAGATGAGTTAAATCAATTTGAGAGAAATGAGGTGTGGAAGCTTGTTCCTAGACCAAATGATCATTTAGTTATTGGTACTAAATGGGTCTTTAGAAACAAGCAAGATGAATATGGTATCGTGGTTAGAAACAAGGCTAGATTAGTGGTCAAAGGTTTCAACCAAGAAGAAGGTATCGATTATGAAGAAACCTTCGCTCCTATGGCTCGATTAGAAGCCATAAGGATGCTCCTTACCTATGCTAGTAATAACAATTTTAAGTTGTTTCAAATGGATGTTAAAAGTACTTTTCTTAATGGCTTTATTTCTAAAGAAGTTTATGTTGAATAACCTCCCAGATTTAAAAATAATAACCTCCCTAATCATGTGTTTAAATTAACTAAAGCTCTCTATGGTTTAAAACAAGCCTCAAGGGCTTGGTATGAGAGACTTAGTTCTTTTCTTATTGAAAAAAATTTCATAAAAGACAAGGTCGATACTATATTGTTTATCAAGAATTTTGAAAATAATTTTCTCATTGTTTATATTTATGTTGATGATATTATCTTCGGTTCTATGAATGAATCTCATTGTGAATCTTTTGCTAAAACTATGAATCTCAAATTTGAAATGAGTTTGATGGAATAATTAACCTTCTTCTTAGTCTTACAAATTAAGCAACTAAGCAATGACATCTTTATTAGTCAAACTAAATATGCTTTAGATTTGCTAAAAAGATTTAATATGAATAGCTCAAAAGCTATCAACACTCCTATGAGTACCTCCACTAAGTTAGAAGTTGATGAAAGTGGAGAAATCTTCGATCAAAAAACTTATAGGGGTATAATAGGAAGTTTACTTTACCTCACAGCAACTAGACCAGATATCATGTTCAGTGTAGGATGTTGTGCTAGGTTTCAATCGAACTATAAGATATCTCATCTCAAAACAGTTAAAAGAATACTTAGATATCTTAAAGGTACCACAAATATAGGATTATGGTATCCAAAAATTGAGAATTTTGAGTTAATTGCTTATGCTAATGCGGATTTTGCTTGGTGTAGACTAGATAGAAAAAGCACATCAGGAACATGTCAATTTTTGGGACATGCCCTTGTCTCCTGGTCATCTAAGAAACAAAACTTGATTGTACTATCAATAACCGAAGCTGAGTATATTGCAGCTAGTGCATGTTGTGCACAAGTTGTATGGATTAAAAACACCTTAGAAGACTATAAAGTTCATCTTAAAAATATTCCTATTTAATGTGATAACATAAGTGCAATATGTTTAACAAAGAATCTCATTCAACACTCAAGAACAAAACATACTGATATAAGACATCACTTTATACGAGATCATGTCACTAATCATGATGTAATTATAGAGTTCATTAATACTAAACATCAACTAGCTGATATTTTTACAAAGACTCTAAGTGAAGAACAATTTGATTTCATTAAAAGAGAATTAGGAATGTTGATGTGTCAGAATGCCTAAACTCATTTTTTTGACTTTCTTAATTCATTCACTTAATTGCTATAATGAGAATTTTACACTATTATATATATTAATAACATGTTGGAAATTATGTGTTTTGGACACAAAAATTTTCATGATCATGAGCATATTTTATCTTCATGATTGTGTTTAAAAATCTATAGCAAAACCATGTCTGAATGCATGAAAGTGTTAAATTTTATTTTCGGATTTTCTTGATCCTAACATGATTTAGTATTTCTCTTCTAGAATTAATGTAGCTTTCATAAGCATATGTCATATCGAGTTTGTTTCATATTATTGATATATGGAATCAATTAACAAATGCATCTCTCGTAGACTTATTGTGTGAAAAATATTTTTTCGAGAAATGGATTTCATGAAATGATTCCTTCTTATAAATTCCTTCTTGAAAAAGGAAGATCTTTTTTAACACTTGCAAGGATTTGATTCACATACATATCTTGATCCTTGCAAATATGAAGCATGATTTAATCTTTTATCGATTTTAACTTCATTCAAGTAAGCTCACAAATGGTTTTCCTCCTTCATGTAAAAAGATAATGATAAATAAAAAGGAAGAAGTAATGAAAGCTATCTCCATGTCATGTTTTCCTTGAGATGTTTGTATAATTGGTATCCTATCACTCATTGTTGAAAAATGACATGAATCATTACCGCACTTATGCTTAAAGTTTGCTTAAATAGTTCTCCTTTTTGTTAATGATAAAGGGGGAGAAATATATGGTAAATTGATGATAGAATTGTTATGAATGCCATATTTAAATTATGTTAAGATATCAAAAGCTTGCATTGAAATATATGATAAATTGGTGATAGAATTGCTATGATTGCCATATTTGCACTATGCCATATTTAAGATATCTAGAGCTTACATCGTAATTCTACAAATTGATATCTTATCATGTGATGAAATGCTATGATTGCTAAACACTTGAAATATTTGTATTATGTTAAGATATCAAGAACTTACATTGCAATTCTACAAATTGATATTTTGTCATGTGATGAAATGTTATGATTGCTAAACACTTGAAATGTTTGCATTATGTTAAGATATCAAGAACTTACATCGTAATTTTACATGTTGATATCTTACCATATGATGAATTGCTATGATTGCTATCTTTCACATTTGAAATGTAAAACCTAAAAATGGATGTCAAGCCTTGACATCATTTTCAGAGAGATACATCATGATAGGAATCATGATGGGAGTATTGATAAGGTTAAACGATCTTAACTTATCAATATGTCTCTTGAATTCAAAGGCTTTGAATTCAAGAATGACTTATCTCAAGTATGGCATATAGATAGAGGGAGTGAAGGTTAATTTCGTTATCAATTGATTGTCATCATCAAAAAGGGGGAGATTGTTGAATCTCGGATTTTGATGATGAAGTCAATTGTCATTTGTTATCTAATCCATATATTGAGATAAGTGTGCAAGATTAACTACGATGGAAGTAAGATATGCAGTAGGAGTTACGCCGGAGTCAAGACCATGATCACGTTGGGGGTTCGAGAGTTCGACGGAAGTCCGGACGGTCGTCGGAGGTTCTACTGGAACAAATTCGAGAAATCTAGGAGCTTGCCAAAGAAGCTCGTCGGAACTCGCCAAGTAGATCGTCGCAAGTCCAGGAGTTTGTTGGAAGTCTGCCGGAGCATCACCGAGGGTTCGTCGAATGTTCATCGAAAGTTCGCCGGAAGCTCACCGAAAGAAGCAATTGACGCACTAGAGTAAGTTGCAGTATTAATATCTTAAATATCATAGTTAATATGTATATTAAGTTAGAAATGGGAGGTGATCCCATTAACTTAATCTAGGGGCAATTGGGCCCTTGACGGACCCAAATTGGGCCGAATGGATCAGCCCATTCGGACCCAGAATTCCTGGTCGGCGGTGGCACCGCCTAGGAGCTCAGTCTCCTTGGAATGCCAGGCAGTGGTACTGCCCCTATCAGGCGGTGGTACCACCTGAGCTCGGTTTCCGAGCGAAGTTGAGCGGTGGTATCACCCCTATCAGGCAGTGGGACCATCTAAGCTTGGTCTCCGCTAGGACCATCCAGTTATGGCGGTAGTACCGCCAGGACCCCAGAAATCTGGGAGATGACATTTTTGAACTTCAAATTCGAACTAGTTGGGGCCTATATAAACCCCACCCTTTCCTGCATGAAAGGGCACCAAAATCTTGATCTTATTCTGAGAATTTGAGAGCTCAAAAGTGTTGTAAAAGGCCAAAAGTTCTTCTCCCTCTTTTCATCTAAGTTTTGATCATTCAAGAGAGGAGTGAAAATCTGTAAGGGTTGTCTCCTAAGCCCGTCAAAATGAGTAAAACTATAAAAGGATGGTTGGCCTTCGCCTATTGAAGGAAGGCCTCTAGTGGACGTCGGTGACCTTATCGGAGGAGGAAGCCAAAAGTGGATGTAGGTCAAGATTGACCGAACCACTCTAAATCTTAGTTTGCATTTACATTCTGCTCTCTACCTTAACTGCAAACTGCCTCCATTGCTTTTCTTCAACTGTACTTCGCTTAATCTTAAGTTGAAGAACTTTTCGAAATAGTTTTTCATCGAAAGTATTTTTATCGCACGAACGTCATTTTAAATCGTCAAAAGTTTTCCGCTGCACTAACTCACCCCCCCCCCCCCCCCTCTTAGTACTCTTGATCCTAACATGGGCAAGGTGCTACCAGGCCCATACGGTTCCTCTTCGAGTCTCGCTCTAATCAGATTCTCCCAAAGTACTCTTTCTCTCAATCCGAATGACTTTAGCCAAGGATTTGTTTGAGCAAGAATATATAGGATATTCCTCTCATGATACTAAGGGTGGATGATCTATTATCGACACTTAATAGCCCTCATAAGGTTGGTTACCACTCTTGATGACCGATTGCATTAGATCTGGAACTTCTAAACCTATAAGTCCGACATCAAAGAGTGGAGTACTCATATAGGACATACTTTATGTCTCAAGTCTAAGGACCAAGTATACCATTGGGATGACAGAATCATTATCTGACAATAAGGTATCATTAACCATCCAGCATTCCATGAGCGGATCAATCAGTGAACTCATTCTCCAATAAGCACTTGCATTATAGCCCTAGTGTCCCCATACGAGTAGCTATGAGACTAGCCGCCTCCATTATATAGACGGGTATATAGTACATCGGTCTGTCCGGTTATCTCGATATCCCTCTCGAATAATCTATGATCGAGATTATTTAGGGTCTATATTTAAAGACAAGTAATCTCATTATCATGATCTCATCACGATTCGATTCCCATTGCATAGATCAATAGACATCACAATATACTTATACATCAAGCAATATAAAGTGATCAAAATGCTATAATAATAATAATAAGCAAAAAGACTGTGTGTCATGTCACATATGTCATCACTCATGTAATTGACTTGTAGGGCACCTATGACTAACATGAGTCATATGCAACTTGCAAGTCTTGCATTCATAGAAAACTAACCAACTCTCCATTTAGTGAAACTGGAGAGAGAGCTATTGAGTTATTAGAACTCATATATAACGATGTATGTGGTCTCATATCAACTCATATCATAGGTGGTTACTCCTACTTCATTACTTTCACTAATGATTTCTCTAGGTACGGACATGTGTACTTAATGAAATAGAAGTCCGAAACTATCCAAAAATTCAGAGAGTACAAGAATAAAGTAGAAAACTAAAGTGGAAAGAGTATTAAGACTTTTCGATCAGATCGAGGAGGCGAGTACTTGAGTATGGAGTTCACCCAATTCCTCAAGGACCATGAGATTCTGTCCCAATGGACACCTCCTTATACACTACAGTTCAATAGTATATCAGAAAGGAGGTATCACATGCTATTATATTTAGTGCGGTCCATGATGAGTTTTGTCAACCTACCTATCTCATTTTGGGGATATGCCCTAGAGACCACAGGTTATCTTCTGAACAGAATTTCATCTAAATCAGTAGTGTTTACACCATATGAGATATGAAAAGGGAAGAAGCCTGATAATAAGGTTGTTAAGATTTGGGGTTACTCTACCCATATTAAAAGACACGACCCCGATAAGTTAGAATCCAGTGCGAAACAATACAAGTTCATGGGATATTCTAAGAAAATATGTGGGTATTATTTCTATCGTCTTGAGGACCAAAATGACTTTATTGCTAAGAGAGCAGTATTCCTTGAGAAGGAATATATTCTTGGCGGAGATAGTAGAAGCATGATATAGTTGAGTGAGGTTAGAGAACTTAGCTCTGGTACCATTCCGGAGATCGAGTCTGTTCAGCCACTTGACACATAAGTTCAAACTTTGTGTAGGTCTAGTATAGTGTCACACCCCCTAAAAGATATGTTGGACATATTAGTAGATAGGACACTCAAGATGTTGATTCTCAAACCTATAAAGAGGCTATTATGAGCATAGACTTTGGGAAGTAGCAAGAAACCATGAATTCTGAGATATAATACATGTACTCTAATAAAGTTTGGAACCTTATTGATGCACCTAAGCGTATCATACCCATCGGCTGCAAATGAATCTTCAAAAAGAAGATCGGAATAGATAGAAAGGTAAAGACTTATAAGACAAGGCTAGTGGCTAAGAGGTATCATCAAAGGCAAGGTGTTGACTATGACGAATCCTTCACACTCGTAGCTATACTAAAATCTATCTGAATTATATTGGTTATTACAGTACATTATGACTATGAGATCTAGAAAATAGACGTGAAAACAACATTCCTCAATGGCAACATCGAGGATGAGGTGTATATGATATAACCTGAGGGATTCGTATCTAAGTAGAGTCCAGATAAAGTGTGTAGGTTGCTTAAATCCATTTATAGGCTAAAGTAAGCTTCCCAAAGTTGAAACATAAGATTTGATAAGACGATCAGATCTTATGACTTTGTTAAGAATGAAGATGAGCCTTATGTATATAAGAAAGTAAGTGGAAGCGTTATCTCCTTCTTGGTATTATATATGGATGACATCCTAATCATTGGGAATGATGTAGTAATGCTCTCCATAGTAAAGACTTGGTTATCTAAATACTTCTCCATGAAGGACTTAGGGGAAGCATTCTATATTTTGGGGATTCGGGTCTATATAAATAGATTCAAGATGATGCTTGGCTTATCCCAATCCAGGTACATAGACACCATTGTTAAAAGTTTTAACATAGAAAATTTCAACAGAGATTTTATTCCAATGAGATATGAAATTTCACTTTCTTATAGTATGTCCCTAAAAATTCCTAAAGAAAGAGCAAACATAGATAGGATACCCTATGCCTCTATGATAAGATCTATCATATATGTTATGCTATGTACCAGATCTGATATAACACATGCTGTGAGTGTCACAAGAAGGTATCAGGTGGATCCATACTTGGAGCATTGGAAAGCAGTAAAGTATATCCTTAAGTACTTAAGAAGGACTAAAGATCTTTTACTAGTATACGGAGGAGGTAGTCTCTAGGTTGAGGGCTACACTAACTCTAGTTTCTAGTTCGATATCGATTATTACAAGTTGAATTCAAGGTATGTGTTCACCCTGAATAGGGCAACAGTGAGCTAGAAGAGTTCCAAGCAAGATACTACCATTGACTCGACCACAGAGGCAGAATATATTGCTATGCTATGGTAGAAGTAGCAAAAGAAGAGATTTGGATGAAAAAGTTCATCATCGATTTAGGAGTCATATCGAGCAGCGTAAAATCGATTCTCGTATATTACGATAATAATGGGGTGATCCCTCAAGCAAATGAACCCAAGTCTCATTATAAGTGTTGTGAGGATGTTCCAGCTTATTAGAGAGATTGTGACCTATGGAGATATAGCAGTGGAAAGAGTTTCATCCGAAGATAATATTACAGATCCATTGACGAAGCCATTGACTCAAATTATATTTGAGTGTCACAAAGGTCTAATGGGGATTAGACATATAGGTGATTAGTTTTAGGGCAAGTGAGAGATTGTTAGTTATATGTGTCCTATAAGCCAAACACATGAGTGATGGCACCTATGACATGCCGCGATGATCTCTTTGCTTATTATTACTAGTATTTTATCACATATTATTCGAATATTATGATTGCTAGTCATAGGTGCCCTATAAGCCAATCACGTGAGTGATGACATGCATGACATGATATATATTCTTTTTGTTTATTATTATTATGATATTTTCTCACTTTATATTGCTTATTGTATGTATATATTATGATGTCTATGGATCTGTGCAATGGGAATCGGATCGTGATGATATCATGATAATGAGACTGATTCGTCTTTAAACACAAACCCTAAATAATTCCGGTCATAATTTATTTGAAAGAGACATCGAGATAACCAAACAAACTGATGTACTATATACCCGTCCATATGATAGAGTGTAGGAAAATCTAGAGGTGACATCACATGTGTAATGGAAGAACATAAAATCAAAATCCCAAATTTCCCAAAAGGTGTTCATCGTCGTGCAAAGATTAATGCGCAAAAACCTATGAAACTAAAAATCACATGGGAGATAGTTGTGTTACCTAAGGAGATCGCATATCCCTGAATTCTTACAGATCTGTGGGAGAGGATGAAGGAGGTTAGGAGTTCTCTTCTCTAACGGTGATCTACATAATAAGGGTTGCGAAGAAGCCTAGTCTATGGCTCTTTGGTTCTTTCCTATTTATAGAGGCCCCTTGTCAACTTAACCCTAATAGATCTTGCCCTATTTTGTATTGGATCTTCAACTAATTGCCCAATCTTCTTAGATTAGTGGATCTTTATCTAATAATCATTGATTCTTATTGGATCTCATCTAAAGATCCAATAATTCAGGGGCTTATTGGATATCTAATAAGACAATCCGACGGATATCTCATATCCGAACCTCTACTCGTCGCAACACCTATCATATGTGTGTGACCCTCTAGGCCCAATATCAAGCTAGCCATGAGTCATACCTATCAGAATTCCTTCTGGCCTAGTGAATTATTATCTTCATAATTCACTCGACTCATCGATTGTGGACGTATTAGGCCCAATAAATTATTATCTTCATATCTTTATCTGATATGCAAGTATACCATTATTCGATCTAAAAGAAGCTATGATGTTGATCTGCAAAAAAAATTAGACTCACATTCTCTTTTTTTTTATCTTTCATAGGACCATTTTATGCGATAAAATTAGAATAGAGATAAAGGAGAGATGAGAAAAGATTTATAATCTCTCAACGTATAACTTAACGTCACATTACATCATGTATTGAGTCCCTAGAATCTATTTATTTATAAGTGAGAGCAGAGAGTCTAGGATAAATAATTAATAGAGTTCTTCTCATCAAATCATCTCCTAAAGAATTCTATCATAATAAAAACAAAAAATATTAGTAGATAACTATAACCAGAATCCAATTAGACATCTCAAGATCGACAGCTGAGGTGCTTGATATATACTGGTTCTATTTGTTTTGTTCTTTCAACATTGTTACTACCATAACGAGGTGGAAGTTTGATTGTTTCGAGCACCTACCAAGATGGATACAGTGAGTTGGAAGAAGAAAAACTTACGGTATGGAGTGTAACATAAAAATTGAGCTATAAGAGGGGTTTTCTCATCATTCTAATAGAGGAGATAATTGAATTCATTCTTAATTGTTAGTTGGTAGTGTTCAAATGTTTCTATTCAATGTCGGTGATTTCAAGTTGCAACAATATGATGCCAAAGTTTGTGACATGCAAAGTAGACACACACAAATTTGGTCGACTATCAAATTTATGGTCGATGACTGCCCCATCAGACCTTGTCACGGAGATTGTGTTGTCATCGTTGGCATTTCAGATGACTCCGATTACAGGTAGATGATCAATTTTTTTCAAATTTATTTTGTTTTATCCTGTTTTGAGTTTATGCAAATTCTTGTGTGGTTTCCTCGATGAATTATTTGCAAAGCATCTTATCTGTACTTTTGGCAAAATATAAAAATACACCTGTGAAATTATTTGCAGTAGGCTTTGAACCTTCAGTCATAGCACACCTTTGTGAATCTGCAGCTAAGCATTGTTTCGATATCAATTTTGTAGTTACAGTATGATCTTGCAATATTATGTATAAAAAGTTTGTTATTCTGGGAATTTGTGTAAAGTCTCAATTCAATAAGCTGGAGCAGAAATGTGTTTGGTGTGACAGAACTCTAACAATTTGTGTTTTTATTTCTTTTTCTGGAATGTCGTGGTGAAGATTGTATTCGTTATATACTCTGTTTGGATAAACTTTTGATGTCTATTCTCATCAGTAGACTTCAACAATTATTGAAATGCTGTTATGAGACAGCATTTGCTGCAGAAGATCCAACTGAGTTCCCTCCTTTTACTTAAAACTATACCCTGAATCAGTCATAATGCTACAGAGGCTTAGAGATGTAATTTCTGGGATAAGAGTTTAGGTCAAACTTTACTTTTTGACCTACATTATATCTTTTTCACCAAAACAACTGGTAGATTGATGAACCTTAGTTCATGAAGATTATTATTGACAGTCCTCATTTATTATTTATGTTTTTTTTAATATTTTTTAATATATCAAACTATCTCTTTATAAATATCCTCCTATTCTTTTCTTTTTTCTTCCTCTTCCTATTCTTTGTACGCCTCTTTTTCTTCTCCTCTTCTTTCTCGTTCGTAGACAATATAGTTGACGGAGACTGTGTTGTCAAAAGATTAATAACAGACAAGCTGGAGTTGGCAATCAGTGACAATAGCTTCCTCCTCTTTCGGAACTAGTAGAGTTAGCAATGATGGTGTCAGCAAAAGATAGATGGCAAGCAAATAGGTTGGAGTCGACGATCAACGACAATGACTTCCTCCCCTTCGGAGCAAAAGAGCTTGTGACGATGTCAATGAAAGATCAATGACAAGCATGCAAGCTGGTGTAGCTAGCATAGTCAATAATGATGACATTAGCAGAATATTAACGGTAGGTGGCATGATAACAAGCTACAAGGTCAAGACTGTGGGTGATGATCGACATTAATTGACGATGGAAAGAGTTGATAACAATAAGAATGGTGGGTAGTAGAGTGGACAGGTAGAAGCCATATGGAAAAAAAAAAGCAGACGAGGGTCAAAATAGAATTAGAGGGGTTATGAAAAATTAATTAATTAATTTATTATTATTATTAATTTTTAAAAATTATTAAAAATAGTATATTGTCATAATATGTTCGACCAATCTTTTCAACAAAGGATTGTTTCTATCCATAAAATTTCTTCATCCAGAATCCTATTCCAAACACGATCATAATTAGATAACTTCACCCTATCTGGTACTCATAATTAAAAAAAAAATATCTATCCTTGTAAAAAGTATTAAGAATTTTTTTTATAAAAATTATTAGCAATGGTTTATTTACAAACAAGTGGTACCAACCTTGGATAGAGAATATCTTTCAACATAATGACCCATCTTTAGTCAACATGAATGAAAGAAATGGTGATCTTCTGCTATGATGGGTAAAATTAGTAATAGATATATTATTTGTGGCTATGATCATTGGATATGAGATTCCCATTCAGAGTAGAGATACTCTACTTTCAATTTGATTCGTCTTAAATATATCATTTAAGGTAGGTTATATAATTTAAAATTTATGAACAAAATGTTCTATCCGTTGGCGTTGACAATTATTTTAGAATTCCTAGAGCCTTACTTTGAAGGAATGTCAAGTAAAAGAAAAAAAAAAACTTCTTTAGGGAGGAAAAAAGATCATAAAATATATAGGTTTGATTATCTTATATATAGGTGTGGAGGGAGGACATGAGAGCAGTGCGGGTGGTGAGTTTCTTCTTAATTGATTGTGGGTAATTTTTCTAGAAAAAAATTATTCAGTTTTTGAAAAGATGAATCATTTTGGTTTTTTACAAATGATATCTCCTAATTCAAATGATACTTAAATTATCCTTCAAAAAATTGATTGTATTATTTTGCCTATGTTCCAGGCATCCTATGGACTGGTATGGGTACCCGATCCAAGTGGACAGAAAAACACTATAAATTGAGTTGTTTATATACAGAAAATATTATAAGTTGGATAAAAAATATTGTAAAAAGAATTTTTTTTTTTATATATTCTTGTCATTCATTTCACTTTATATCATGTCAACAAATACAATATGATGCAATTTGCATTAATACATTTCATACAAGTTGTGTTTTTTATCATCATCACAATGTTTTCTCTCATAGAAAACAATGTAAACAAATACAATATGATGCAATATGACATCGTTGGCACTTATGGATTTCATATAAATCATAAAAATCATTTATGGTGTTTTGGAACATCATTACAATATTTTCGTTCAGAAAAACTATAAAATGAATAGAAAAACACTATAGATGGGTCATTTCTCAAATTCTTGTCATTCTGTGTGAACAAGTTCAAAAGGATATAATTTATACTTATGTATTTAATATATGTCATAAAAAGTCACTTATGGTGATTTGGAACGTTGAAAACATGTAGCTATCTTCCAAAACACCCTAAATGAATTTTTATGACTTGCATGAAATATATGAATACAAATTATGTCTTATTGCATTTATTGACATGGTATAAAATGAAATGAATGATAAATATTTGGAAAATATTCTTTCGATAGTGTGTTTTTTGTTTGTTTTACATTGTTTTTTTAATATATGAATGAAAATATTATAATGTTAAAAAACATCCTAAATGACTTTGTCTGATTTGTATGAAATGCATTAGTACAAATTATGTCAGATTATATTTATAGACATAATATGAAGTGGAACGAACGACAAGAATGTAAAAATAGTGTTTTTATAATGTTTTTTCTATATATGAACAATCCCTTTATAGTACATATTTTTTTAATCCATTTATATCGGTGGATCCTATGGACCGATTGGTTGAAACATGGGTAGGGATGATACTATCAACTTTTATTTTTGAATATAAAGAAGGATTGTGGAACTATAAATCTCTTTATTTTGAAAGTGGATCATATACCACCCGCATCGCTATCCTCTAACTCACCAATCGGCCCATCCACAGCCCAAGTATCTTATCCTTGTTAAGGCGCATGACCTGAACGAGGATAATAGGAAAACCATACGATAATTTCATCCGAGTTGGAATTTGGGTTTGCGAGACGGGAGGGATTTAAATCTGGAATCTATTATCTATCTGAATTTGGGCCGAATTATAAGCAGACTAGGATTTAAATCAATTCGAAAACTGACTCGACTCAAATTTGGAATTGGGTGATTAATTTTGGGTTGTTAAGATGTCTGACCCGAACCTGAATGATAGGAAAACCATACCATACGATAATTTCATCTGAGTCGAAATTTAAATCTCAAAACTGCTGTCCGGATTTAAATTAATTCGAAAACCGACTCGTTTGCGAGACGTGTTTTTCTCTATTAATTTTGGTTTTGATATTTGGGTGTTAACCATACAAAAACGTGTTGGGCCCTAAAAGGCCACACCCTATGGCGCCACTTTGATATTTTCCCTGCCGAACACCGCTTCCCTTCTCCGCCCGTCTCCACCTCTCCATCGACACAATCCGGATGGCAGGCTATCCTCCGGGCTCCGGTTACCCACCCTACGGCGCACCACCGGGAAATCCCTATGGCGCTCCCCCGTCTTACGGCATTGCGCAGCCACCTTACGCCTCCACCCTGCCCTACGGTGCTCCCGCTCCCACGCCGTCGGCACCGCCGGCCGAAGTGAAGCCCCCGAAGGAAGGTAAGGCACAGGGATACGGGGGCTACGGGCAGCCTTCTGGGTGCTATGGCCATCCCCCTCCGGCCGCGTCAGCACCGCCTCCTCCTTTGGGGTCGTACGGCGCCGGCCCGTTCGCGGCTCTGCTGCCATCGGTGTTTCCTCCGGGGACGGACCCGAACGTGGTGGCGTGCTTCCAGGCTGCGGATCGGGACGGCAGCGGGTTCATCGATGACAAGGAGCTGCAGCAGGCGCTGTCGTCCTACAACCAGAGCTTCAGCTTGAGGACCGTCCATCTCCTCATGTACCTCTTCACCTCCTCCAATGTGCGCAAGATTGGTAAGCTTTTAGTCTCTCGTTTCCCATCCTTTGCAAACCACCTTTTCTTTTTCTTGTCAATGTTACCGTCTAATTAATACCTTTAATTAATTGTATAATGTTGTCATTATTTTAGCGTGTACCTCACTTAAGAAACTTATGGGGACTCTTATCTTTTTCTTGATATCCTCTGATTCTGCAAAATCATTGTGACTCGTTTTCAGATACAAATTAGATATTTTGCAGAAGTATCCTTTCATATGCCTATTTCCAGAATTAATTCTCTTCCATTCTTTATCTTCCAAGTTTTAGTTGTCTCTAAGTTCATCCAATTTCTTCATGTCTAATATATACTGAGTTTGTAGGACATCCACCGTCATGACTTCTTACAGCATAGAGAAATGTAGAAGATGATTGAAGCTTAAGTGATCAGTTCACTCGGTAGAGAATTATAGCTACGAAAGTTCAATAACAGTTGATAACTTAATGTCTTAGATCTTCTAAGCAACTTTTACTTGATTTATTGACAGTGATTTTCTATTTACTTGACTTTGAGAACACATGTCTCATGCGATAAAAAAGGTTGGTGTATCCATAGGTTTTAGCTAATCTCAAAAACTCAATGTTAGGCAGATCAGTCAGATCAAATCAGCAGGAGCAGAATCGGCTAAAAATAATCTGAATTTAAAAATAATGTATGAAAATTAAAGAAAATTATCTATTAGTGAGGGCATACTTCTGATCAAGAGGTTGGAACCATTTTATGATTAGACAATTTCACAAAAACACCTATTTGAAAATGCTAACAGATTTTTTAAACCTTAGTATCCTTAACATAGAATTACTTGGCATCAAAACGATTGAAAATAAGACGATGAGAATGATAAAGTGCCAACAAAAAATGATGAAACATACATTTGAAATTCCATGAAAAAAGAAAAAGTGTGACCTAAATTCAACGGGACTTCAAATTAGACTAAGATCTTACCTAACTACTAATTTTCTTTTGAAGGATTTTTATGGTGGAGTAACCTAATCTTCTAAATTTTGACTTGGCTAGGACCTTTTATGCACGTCAAAATATGGTTGGACCAGCACATACTGTTTGAAATTTACTAGTCCAACCTATTTGTGGTATGTGAATCAGACAATTTTGTCTGACCTGATCAGAAACAGATTTTTTATTTTATTTATTTTTTAAAAGGTGTACAGTTGAAAAAAAGTTGTCATTTTGCTGTTGACAATGAATGTTGGCAGTCAATAAAAATTAAAAATAGAGGGAAAACAACAGTAACAGCTCTTTCTCTTTCCATTGCTCAGCTATCGATCAAAACCTTTGTCGCCAATGCCTTGTATCCACCTTTTCCCACTTTGCCACTGTCATTTGCGTTGCTGCCTTCTTCTATGGTACACAGCCATCTCCTCCTCCTCCACTTCCTCCTCTTTCTTATCTTCCTTTCCTATCCTCCTCTCCTCCTCTTTCCTTCTCCTTCTCCTCTCTTCTCTTCATCTTTTCTCTTTGGTCCGTGTTGGCTGGTACGAGGGCATACCATGCGTCAACTTGCTCCACGTATTAGGATTTGTACTGGTCTGACCAAGAACTAATATGAGACTCGGACCAGAATTTGAAACCTTACTTTGATGCATGACTCATTTTAGCTTTGTGGTATTATGTCATAATTATCTGATATGTTTTTATCTTTTTCTTGAGCACTATATGGCAGATAATTATGGTCAATCCTCACATGATAAGGCTCATCTGTACATTAAATTCACTGAGGTACTTCTCTTCATCAAATTGCTCAGAAATTGAAAGAATCTTGTGTAAAACTAGAAAAAAAGACAAATTTAAGTAGATGTTGAGACTTCCAACAACTTGTTTGAGGGCATGATCAAAACTTACAAACTTGGATTCAGATATGGAATTCTTATAAAACTAGTTTAGTTCAATCCAAACCCCGGATCAGAATCAACTGAAGCTAGTCAAGTCCTTTTAACGGCCGAGGGTTCATCTAACTATTTTTGCATTGCATATGTTAGCCAACCTAGCAATAGTTTGACTTGCCAAAATATGGGAGTCAAGTGGCCTTTTGGTGAGTCAAGATGTACTTGTGAATGTTCAAACTATCTATAGCAGTACCTACATTGATTTTAGAGGATTAGGAGTTGGACTTTAGCTTGAACAAGAAACCATATGGATAAGATAGACAACTCTTATTGAGTGCATTCTTTCTTTGAGGGAAAAAGGTACCCTCTAAGAAGATTGGAGAGTGAGAAGGAAAGACTGTGAGGTGAATTACAGGAGAGAGGAGAAGAGAAGGGAGCGGAACTGTGAAGGGACTATTATTAGTTTAAGTATAAGGCATACGCTTAAGGTAGACTATTGGGATTTGGAATTCACTTAAGACTTATATTTTCCTCGATAATTCTATCCTCATGTCTTGGCTGACACACTAGGACTTAGAAGTTACCTTACTGGTCTATCCACATATCTTGGCTGATCCTTTTGTGATGATAAAGGGGTGGTTGGCCACATTTAGTATTGGTTGGCCCCATTCAACGATTGGTTGCCTCTGGCTTGGGTGACGAAGTTGTCACTTCTCAGTGAGCTGTGAAAATGGATCTAAGTCTTATATTCTTTCTTCAAGCATTTGTTATCTCACTTTTTAATTAATTAAAGGACTATTGGACTAAGTTTGAATGAAATTAAACCCTAGCCACTCTTCTTTATAGGATAGAGGCGACTAGGTGGGGTTTATTACAATCTCACAGGGTTTTTATTAGCTGCTTCTTGGTTGAGTAGGACCCAACCCTTGTCACGGACTTAGCTGGTTTTGCCTAAGTCGTGCGGCACCCTTACGTGTTCGTCCTGAGTAGGACCCAACCCTTGTCACGGACTTAGTTGGTTTTGCCTAAGTCGTGCGGTACCCTTACGTGTTCGTCCGCAAAGGTCAGCCTCCCCAAAACCTCCCATGGTCCCTTAAGACCTACAAAAGAGAAAACAGGTTAGAGAAAGTGCCTCACTCGGGATCCACAAGCAAACATTTCAGGAAACACTTAATAGACAATGTAAATTACAAACAGACTTTACAAGCTCTGAACGGTTGCACAACAAAGGGTCAAAATGATCCACTACAAACCGAATATCTCTCATAAGTGTCCACATGACACAACCTTTATTTACAAGCCTAAAACGACCACCAAACCCAACTAAAATGGGGTTGGTAAACCTTTAACCGTCCCTCTACATGCTGTGCAAAGTATGAACAAACCAAAAGACATGGACATACATAAGTATTACATCAAACATCCTGTTTAGAATTTTGTCCGTGACATTCTCCCCCACTTATTCCTTCGATGTCCTCGTCGAAGCCTTTGCCGACACTGCAACTCCTCGCCTTTGCTGAGTCTTCAATCTTCTGCTCCAACTGCAATGCACCTCTTGGCTTCCAACTGCTCTCCGTTGCTGTTGTTGAGTAGTCGAACTTTTGATTCGCTATGTTGTTTCCACTCGCCAATGACTCTGACTCTAG
The DNA here is from genome assembly GCF_036884655.1 of Musa acuminata AAA Group. Lineage (NCBI taxonomy): Eukaryota > Viridiplantae > Streptophyta > Magnoliopsida > Zingiberales > Musaceae > Musa > Musa acuminata. The sequence continues at coordinate 17,867,944 of NC_088334.1, read as the reverse complement.
TGTAGGGTTGGTTGAGTTGTGTTGATCCTCGTTGGTTCCTGTGGATCCTCCAGATGAAGGAAAAAACCATCCTTACTATGCGCTAGTCTCTCAAATGCCTCATGTTGCTTGAACTGGGTGGATGCTTGTTGGAGCTTTAACGAGCATCGCCTCGTAAACTTTAGAAGGTTTGGGTCTTTCCTCCACAAAATTTGTCTATCGACTCTTATTTCACTTAGTTGTCACTTCCAAGTAGATTCGCATCACTTTTGCTTTCGATTGACATTCTGTTGGGAAATGAAGCGGATAATATACTCTCAGTAGCACTGATCACCATTGGTGAGGATTTGACAACTATTGTCTTTTATTATCTTCGAACGGTCTTTGAACCTGTGCAGAGCTCCTCTGCTGGATAGATAAGAAAATTGGGGTACTCGGTTTCGCTCATTCTCTTAAGAGTTGAGAAGACAATAGTTACTTGACTTCGCCCGCCTCCTCAAAGGTTGTACTCCATGCATCGAGCTGGTTATTGACCTTCGCCTGCTCTTTGCTCATACTTCTGAATCATCCGATGCAAAACTCAATGCACGCACGGAAGACCCGCCTCTGCGGTGCCATGGCCTTCACTCCTTGAATCCATAGCTCTTCTTGCCATCGTGTTGTTCACCAAAGTGGCGCTCCCAATAGCTCCTGATCATACTTCTGTATGATATAGTCCCTCACGGGACTTGATTCGTGTGTATCGCATTGCCACGAACTATTCCACCACGATCCGTTGCGCCATGTCGCCTCCTGGTGACATCTCCATTGCATTCTGATCCTTGTGGGATGAACTCGAATTATGATCCCTCCATGTGTGGCCTCGACAAATACATCGCAGAGTCTCTTCAACCTTCGATTTTGTTCGCTCCTTCAGCAATCGACCTTCATTCACCTGCTCTTGGGTCACACCTAGATGAAGCACTACTCTAGGACAGTCCATCGCTTAGTAGCTCCCGAAGTCCACTGACTTCGTTGAAAATGAAGCACCATTGTCTGGATCCTGGGCCTTTGCCCCTAACAGCACAATCTTCGCTGTGCATCGCTTCCTTCATGGGAACTTGAATGGCAACACTATGGCATATTCTTCAAGAGTATCCGCCTCTGTGTCCTCTTGCCTCGTGTCAAGACCTTCTGAACCCAACTTCGACTCCGCAAGTTGAGTCGCCTTAGTTCCTCCATCAAATGCTTCTCCGAGATAAGGTGCATGTGCCCAGAAGCTCCCTTCGTCTTTGACACCATACAAGATGAGTCCGCTCCATCAGAATGAAGGACCCATGGAACAACATGATCCTGCTCTTGCCTCTACAAGAGTTCATGTCCTTGACCTCTGTCTAAGGAAAGAATTGTGCCTCCGCTCCATGTTCCATCTTCTATGTCGGCTCCCTTCATGCGGCTTGGGTACTTCGCCAAGTTACACCCAAGTTGCTCCGCTCGTCGTTTTGCATTGAGTTGATGGTGGCCCTCGCGCCCACCATTCCACGGGTTTGCCCTCTCTTGAGTCTGATCTTCATATCGACTCCAAGTGTGCCTTCAGTTATGTTGCTTTGGGTCGCTCCCCCACATGATCTCGCAATGCATCTACCAATGCATTCTCTCAAGCGAGATCATGCGATGACTCCTCACCGCTCGCTCGGTCCATTGAGCTTAATGGAGTTGTTGTTTTTGAGGTACTCCTCCTCAACATGTGCGGTCTGTTACACATGATTCTCCCTTTGGAGAACCAGGACCTATCCCTCCTGGATATCTATCCCGTTAGAGCAACATCTCTCTTCACTTTTTTCTCTCTGAAAGTTTCGGAGATCACCATCCCCTTGGACTACGATTTGCTGAACAAACTGTGCATTGTTTTGCCTCCTGCAAACACACTTGCTAGATTGCGACTCCACGTCAATACAGCCCCCGCTGTACCACTCAAGACCTAGCAACATGCTGAACTCGCTGTATACTTCAGCCTCCTACGGACGTATCCTTTACATGCCGAAGAGAAAGTTTCAATGCTCTATGGTGCTGAGTTTTGGTCGCCTTGGGATGACCGTGAACATTCCATCATCCGCATACAAGCCCATGCATGAGTACCGAATTCTTTGAGTTAGTAATTTCCCTCACCTCTATGAGTTTTGCACAACTCTTTCGGTCGCTGAGCAATTCATTCCACCTTGCATGGTCTCATCCTTTACCAAGTGCCTTGCTTGCCTTGAGCACCATCAAGTATGGTTGTCAATGTCGAGCCGTAGCTCGAACTTGGCCATCCCAGCCTTTGCGCTACGCATTCTTCTAAGCTTGTTCTCGTGGTCCCTCTTGCGTGAAGGGTTGGCCATTCCTCTGAATGCCAATCTCAAATGCCCGCTCTTTCGAGCGACTCCTTTTCCCTACATCTTCATGCTCGTTTTCCCCCAAACGGTCGCGCGTGTGTTGACTGCCCTCAACGCAGCCCCGCTAGAATTCCTCTAGGGTTCTAACATCTGGTATCAGAGCAGCGATCTTACTGCTTTTGCTGCCACCCCTACCGCCCACCACCAGCCAAGCAATTCTCGTAATTGCTCTTGACGTTGCCATCTCCACCGTCATCTTTTGGCGTAGATTAAATTAATCTATTGTCGTCACCTCCAATTGCATCAAGAGATCTAGTATTCTCCTATCACCAATATCTTTTGTTGTTGTAATTTTTCATTCAAAATACCAAAAAAAAATCTTTTTATTTATCCCGTGCTGCGAATTTCTTTCGCCGTAAAAGTTATCATCTTTACGAACGAAGGATTGTTGCAGAAAATTTTAACCTTATATTATTACTTTTAATCGATCTATTTGCTATCCTTTTTGAACAAAATTTCTTATATGCTTCATAGATAGTCTTAGCTTTCATCTGAGATTGATATATTGAGGAATTCATTTCTAAAACGTTCTTGTGCTGCTGCAAATTTTCGTCACAAACTGTTGGAATTTTTCGACGAGAATTCTGCTATCGTAACTTGCATCGATTTCCTTGTTGTTATACTACCGAAATCTTCTTGATCAAATTTGTCATTATTGTTGTTATCTAAATTGAGATTTTGCTGTCAAATTCCCTTCTCAAATCTCTCGATTTTTGCTGAAAATTTCGTCGTGAAATCACTGTTTCTTCGACGACAATTCTGCTCTTACAAAACAGCCACAAAACAAGCCTAAACCGCAGCCAAGATACACCAATCTACCAACCCTTTCGGCCACCACTTCTCTCAACCGATATATGCCTTTAACTCGACAACAAAAGAGATATCTTAACATTACATATTTGAAGGCATATACTATGACATCTGAGGAGGCAATCAATGTTAAATTCGAAACCTTCGAGACGCGAATGGAGAATAAGATTCAGACTCTCTTTACCGAACTCAGTTTGGGTCAACCACTAAGCCCGAAGAAATCACATCAAGGACTAAGCCCGAAGAAATCACATCAAGGAGAAAGCTCTGACCGAAGAGATGACTTCCAGGAAAGGGGAGGCTCGCTCTGTGATCGATCCCTACTATCCATGCATGAGGGTGGACTTCCCTAGATAGGAAGGAGACCTGATTGGTTGGATCTTGCGTGCGGAGCGATATTTTCGGTACCACAAAATTGCGGACACATCTATGGTGAAAATTGCGGCTATACATCTTGAAGGGGATGTTATACAGTGGTTTGACTGGTTTGAACACACTCATGGAGTCCTCTCATGGCAACTATTTAAAGAAGGATAGCTGATCCGCTTCGGACCAATCGATTGCGAGAACATTGACAGACAACTAGCAAAGATCCGATAAACCTTCACCATTCAGGAGAGTACCAAACCAGGTTTGAAAGGTTTTCTAATCAAACTCGTGATTGGTCTTAAAAACAGCTATTGGGGATCTTTATTGAGGGCTTGAAGCCGAAGATCTAGGGAGAAGTTAAAGCGTGACAACCGTACACGCTTATGGTAGCCATATCTTTCGCACGACTTCAAGATGAGCGATTGAACCATGAAGCCCGGAGAACTAGGGTCTCTCCCCGACCAGCAATACCGAAGCCCTTAGCCCCCACTATTGTCAGCCGAGCCCCTGCACCAAAAAAGTTGACAAGAGAAGAGCTTCGGGAGCGATTTGCGAAGAGGTTATGCTGGCATTGTGACGAGCCATGCAGTCGCGAGCATCACTGTAAAAAAGGGAAATTTCTTGTGACTGAACTAGTAGAAGAAGAAGTCATTGAACATCTAGAAGAGAGCCTTGAACATGAACAAGAAGATGCAGAAGAAGAGTCACAACCGATCAATTTTATGGTACATGCGCTAGTTGGTTACTTAAACCCGTAAACGTTGAAAGTTGGAGGCCTTCTCAAATAACAACCGATCACTATTCTTATCGACATGGGCAGCACTAATAACTTCCTAAACAACAAGGTTGCTGCTCAGATGACACTCCACATCGAAGGTTGCATCAAGTTTGACGTAAAGGTCGTCGACGGTAGAATCCTAAAGTGCGATCAAAGATGCTCGCAGGTGAAACTATTATTGCAAGACCTAGAAATTGTCGTTGACTTCTTCCCCCTACCAATTCATGATTATGAGGCCGTGATTGGCATAGAATAGTTGACGACGCTAGGTGACGTCTCTTGGAACTTTTCCAAATTAATTATGAAATTCTACTACAAAGGCAAACATATCATCCTACGCGGGAAGCGCGGAAGCAACATAACCACCGTTTCGACCCAACAAATGGAGAAAGTTCTACACAAGGTAAATTGTGGGTTTTTGATGCATCTCCAGTAGCAACTAGAGGGGAAGAAAATAGAAATTGAAGGTCAAAATCTTGCCCAATTGCTTCCTAAATTTGTCGATATTTTTGTTGAACCGGGCGATCTTCCGCCTACTCGGCAACATGATCATCGGATTCCAATTCTTCCGAGCAAACCACCAGCGAACACTCAGCCGTATCGTTATCCTTACCTCCAGAAGGATGAAATTGAAAAGATTGTAAAGGAGATGCTTGAAACAGGGGTGGTTCGGCCAAGTTGCAGCCCCTATTCCTCATCGGTACTACTTGTACATAGGAAGGACAGAACTTGACGGATGTGCATCGACTATCGAGTTTTAAATGACATCACCGTCAAGGACAAGTACCCAATACCAATGGTGGATGAACTTCTTGATCAGTTAAAAGGAGCTCGAATCTTTACGAAGTTGGACCTTCGATCCGGTTACCACCAAATTCAGGTATGTGAATACGACATTCCAAAAATTGCATTCCGCACACTTAACGACCATTATGAATTTTTGGTAATGCCTTTTGAACTCACTAATGCTCCTTCAACCTTGTAAAGTCTCATTAACGATATTTTTTGGAACTTTCTTCGCAAATTTGTGATGGTATTTTTCGATGATATTCTCATTTATAGCCCTTCTCTTTAGACTCACTTTCAGCATTTACGGATTGTTTTGACGATCCTTCGAGAGAATACTCTTTTTGTTAAGCAACCAAAGTGCAGCTTTCTCTAGCAAAAAGTAGAGTACCTTAGGCACATAATATCAGGAGTGGTGGTAGACCCAACAAAAATTGAAGCAATGCAGGGTTGGCCGAAACATACAAACGTGAAATTACTACGTGGGTTCCTTGGACTAACGGGCTACTACCGAAAGTTTGTGAAGGACTATGGGAAGCTAAGTGCACTCCTCACTTCTCTATTGAAAAAAGATGCCTTCCAATGGTGGAACAAAGCCTCCGTTGCCTTCGACAAACTTAAGGTAACCATGACGACGACGCCGGTACTAGCGTTACTAGGTTTTAGCCAGTGATTTAAAAAGGCGCTCGGGCGCTCGCCTAGGCGCTCGGGCGAGGCGAGGCCCGAGCGCCTCGCTTCACTTCCAAGCGGCGCGCTTCAAAGAGGCGCTGCTTGGGCGCTCGCTCGAGCCCAGGCGCTGGGCGCTTCGAGCGAGCGCTTGGGTTAAACCAGGCGACCGAACCAAGATTTTAGGTCTGGTTCGATCTCCGGTGGTTAGTTGGTTCAATCGAACCAACTAAAACCGATGTCGGCTGTCGCTGCCCAACCCTAACCCTGCTCATTGCCGCTCTCGCTCCTGTTGCTCGCCGTTGTCGTTGCTCGTTGCCGCTGTCGCCGCTCCCGCTGCTCGTTGCTCCTGCTCCCGCTCTCGCTCCCGCTGTCGTTGCTCGTCGCTGCCGCTGCTCGCTGCTCGTTGCTCGCTGCTACTGCCGCTGTCGTCGCTTGCCGCTCCCGCTGCCTCCTTACACTCCCGCTCTCGTTGCTGCTGCCGTTGCTGCTACCGCTTCCTCTTTTCTCAGTCAGCACCCCCTTACACTCCTCTTCCTTCTTCTCCTTCTGTATACTGTTAATAGTATACTAATAATAGTATTTGTACTTATTAGATTAATAATATATTATTTTGATTTTAATACTGTTAATTTTTTTTAATTTAATAGTATATTTTTATTTAAAATTTTAAATAATTATATTTATTAATTATATTATATATTTTTATATTTTAGCGTCTCGCTTCGCTCTTGCGAGCGCTTGGGCGAGCGCCTAACACCTCGGGCATTTTTGGACCTTAGCGCCTTTTGGCACCTAGCGCTTTTTAAATCACTGATTTCAATCGACCCTTTATCATTGAGGCCGATGCATCTGGAGTTGGAATTGGAGCCGTTCTCATGCAAGATGGTCGACCACTCGCATACACCAGCAAGACGCTGTCTCCCTCTCATAAAAAAATGTTAATATATGATAAGGAGATGTTCGCCATTGTGCACGTAGTAATAAGGTGGAGATCTTACTTAATCGGCCGACGATTTCAAATTATTCACAAACTTTTGGAGCAGAAGCCTCAAGTACTTTTTGGAGCAGAAGATATCCCTGAGCAATAAAAATGGGTAACCAAACTTCTAGGATTTGATTATGAAATTATTCACAAAAAAGGGAAAGAAAACGTTGTTGTAGATGCATTATCATGGCTACCTGAGCAAGCTAAATTTTTAACCATCTCCCTTCCAACCACCGGCTTCCTCGAGGACATTAGGGAGGAATAGAAGAAGGATCTAGAGATCAGCATCATCATAAAAAAATTGGAGGATCCAAGCGCAATAGCCCACTACACTTGGGATTCGAGGGATCTACACTACAAAGGTCACATTGTGCTTATACCCGACTCCCCTTGCATCAAAATCATCCTGTACGAAATGCACTCCACACCTTCAGTAGGGCGCTCCGGATTTATGAGAACCTACAAAAGAGTGAAGCAAAATTTTTATTTGAGTGGGATGAAAAAAAATATTTCTGAATATGTGGTACAATGTGATGTATGTCAACAGCAAAAGGGTGAAACAGTGGAGAGTCCAGGGAAGCTACAACCACTACCCATACCGGACTCGGTGTGGATTGACATCTCCGTAGATTTCATCGAAGGGCTGCCACCTTCCAAAGGTAAAAGCATAATCCTCGTGGTGGTTGATCGACTTACGAAATATGCTCATTTTTATGCTGTGCAAAATCCTTACATTGCTGCTAGTATTGCTTTGATTTTTATAGAAAATATTGTTAAACTGCTTGGGATGCCAAGGTCCATTGTAAGTGATTGTGACAAGATCTTCACCAGTAAATTTTGGACCGAGTTATTTCAGGTACAGGGCACCAAACTCAAGATGAGCACAACATATCATCCACAAATTGATAGCTAAACATAGGTGGTGATTAGGTGTTTAGAGACGTACCTTCGGTGTTTCGCTAGTGACCGGCCAAAGGAGTGGGCAAATGGTTTTCCTGGGCCGAATGATGTTATAATACTACATATCATTTATCTACAAAATGTGCCCCATATGAAGCACTGTATGGTCGGTCGGCCCTTATGATTCCAAAGTATGTAATTGGCTCAGCCAAGGTAGATCAGGTCGACCAAGATTTAATTGACATGGACAAACTCCTACAACTACTAAAGGATAATCTCTCTACCGCTCAAGCCAGAATGAAGCAGCAAAGCCGACACACGTCGAAGCGAAAGAGAATTTTCAGTAGGAGATTGGGTTTATCTTCGCCTACAGCCATACAAGCAACTCTCCATCAACACATGAGCCTCCATAAAGCTATCCCCATGTTTTTATGGGCCCTATCATATCACAGAGGGTGTTGGAGCCGTGGCGTACATACTTAAATTGCCTAAGGATGCCAAAATTCACCCTACCTTCCACGTGTCATGCCTGGAGCCTAAGTTGGGAGAACATGAGACCACCCAGATCCAACTACCTAACACCACTGATGATGGAGGTATTAAAACCCAACCACAAGCCATCCTCGATTGTAGAATTGTGATGCGTCGTCGATGTCCCTCTACTGAAGTACTAGTGCATTGGATTAATTTACCATTCGAAGACGCCACATGAAAATCATATGAGGAGCTAAAGACCTGGTTCCTTGAGTTTATGGAACCTCAGCCTTGAGGACAAGGCTGATTTGGAGAGAGCGGGTTTGATAGGACCCTAGTAGGGTTGGGTCCTACTCAACCAAGAAGCAGCTAATAAAAACCCTGTGAGATTGTAATAAACCCCACCTAGCCGCCTATATCTTATAAAGAAGAGTGGCTAGGGTTTATATTTGGACCTTTGGGCTTCTTAGCCGTCGTCCCAATTTTTTACTGGGCCGGTCAGCTAGGGTTGAGGGCAAAAGGGGTAACATACTTAGGAAGCAACTCTTAGGGCTATGGTTTGGAGCCCTATATAAGCATGTAGCCTTCATCTCTTTAGGAACAAGATCTATCTACAATTGTAGTCATATGGCCGACTTCTTGGAGGGTGGAACCCCTATAGCGTTCCAAGGATTGATCCCCCTCAAAGATCAATCTATATAGAATTCCTTTGGGGTTCTAACATCCGGTTCAGCAAAAATATCGGTAAATTCAGCAAGCAATTGGACAAGATTTTGACCTTCAATTTCTATTTTCTTCCCCTTTGGTTGCTGTTGGAGATGCATAAAAAAGCCGCCATTTACCTTGTGTAAAACTTTCTCCATTAGTTGGGTCGAAATGGTGGTTACGTTCTATTTTCTTCCCCTTTGGTTGCTGTTGGAGATGCATAAAAAAGCCGCCATTTACCTTGTGTAAAACTTTCTCCATTAGTTGGGTCGAAATGGTGGTTACGTTGCTTCCGCGTTTCTCGCGTAGGATGATCTGTTTGCCTTTGCAGTAGAATTTCATAATTAATTTGGAAAAGTTCCAAGAGACGTCACCTAGCGTCGTCAGCCATTCTATGCCAAGCATGGCCTCATAATCATCAATTGGTAGGAGGAAGAAGTCGGCGACAATTTCTTGGTCTTGCAGTAATAGTTTCACCTGCGGGCATCTTTGGTCGCACTTTAGGATTCTGCCGTCGACGACCTTTACGTCGAACTTGCTGCAACCTTCGATGTGGAGAGCCATTCAAGCTGCAACCTTACTATTTAGGAAGTTATTAGTACTGCCCGTGTCGATGAGAACAGTGATCAGTTGTTGTTTGAGAAGGCCTCCAACTTTCATCGTTTGCAGGTTTTGAGTAACCGGCTAGCACGTGTACCATAAAGTCGGTCGGTTGTGGCTCTTCTTTTGCATCTTCTTCTTCATGTTCAAGGCTCTCTTCTAGATGTTCAATGACTTCTTCTTCTACTGGTTCAATTATAATAAGTCTCCCTTTTTTACAACGATGCTCACGGCTCCACGGCTTGTCGCAATGGCAATATAACCCTTTCGTAGATCGCTCCTGAAGCTCTTCTCTTGTTAACTTTTTTGGTGCAGGGGCTCGATTGGCTGAGGGCTTCGGTATTGCTGGTCGGGGAGTGACCCTAGTTCTCCGGGCTTCATGGTTCAATCACTTCTCTTGAAGTCGTGCGAAAGAGATGACTGCCATAAGCATGTACGGTTGTCACGCTTTAACTTCTCCTCGGATCTTCGACTTCAAGCTCTCAATAAAGGTCCCCAATAGCTGTTTTTCAGACCAATCACGAGTTTGATTAGATAACCTTTCAAACCTAGTTTGGTACTCCTGAATGGTGGAGGTTTATTGGATCTTTACTAGTTGTCCGTCAATGTTCTCGTAATTGATTGATCCGAAGCAGATCAACAGTCCTTCGTTGAATTGTCGCCATGAGAGGACTCCACGAGTGTGTTTAAACTAGTCAAACCACTGTATGACATCCCCTTCAAGATGTATAGCCGCAATTTCCACCATAGATGCGTCCGCGGTTTTGTGGTACCGAAAATTTCGTTCCGTGCGCGAGATCCAACCAATCGGGTCTCCTTCCCATCTAGGGAAGTCCACCCTCATGCGTGGATAGTAGGGATTGGTCACAGAGCCTCCCCTCTCTTGGAAGTCATCTCTTCGGTCAGAGCTCTCTCCTTGATGTGATTTCTTCGGGCTTAGTGGTCGGCCCAAACTGAGTTCGGTAAAGAGAGTTCGAATCTTATTCTTCATTCGCGTCTCGAAGGCTTCGAATTTAACATTGATTGCCTCCTCAGATATCATAGTATATATCTCCAAATTTGTAATGTTAATATCTCTCTTTTGTTGTCGGGTTAAAGGCATGTATCGGCTGAGAGAAGTGGTGGCCGAAAGGGTTGGTGGATTGCTGTATGTTGGCTGCGGTTTAGGCTTGTTTTGTGGTTGTTTTGTAAGAGCAGAATTGTCATCGAAGAAACAGCGGTTTTACGACGAAATTTTTAGCAAAAATCGCAAGATTTGAGGAGGGAATTTGACAGCAAAATCTCGGTTTTGATAACAACAATAATGACAAATTTGATCAAGAAGATTTCGGCAATATAACAGCAAGGAAATCGATGCAAGTTGTGATAGCAGAATTCTTGTTGAAAAATTTTAGCGGTTTGTGACGAAAATTTTCAGTAACACAAGAACGTTTTAGAGATGAATTTCTCAATATATCAATCTCAGATGGAAGCCAAGATAATCTATGAAGCATATAAGAAATTTCGTTTAAAAAGGATAACAAATAGCTCGGTTAAAAGCAATAATATAAGGTTAAAATTTTTTGCAGCAATCCTTCGTTCGTAAAGATGATAACTTTTACGGCGAAAGGAATTTATAGCACGGGATAGATAAAAAGACTTCTTCTTGGTATTTTGAATGGAAAATTACAGTAGCATAAGGTATTGGTGATAGGAGAATATCAGATCTCTTGATGCAATTGGAGGTAATGGTAGTAGATTGATTTGATCTACGACAGAAGATGACGGTAGAGATGGCGACGTCAAGAGCAATTATGGGAATTGCTTGGCTGGTGGTGGGTTGCAGGGGTGGCGGCAAAAGCAGTAAGATCGCTGCTCTGATACCAGATGTTAGAACCCCAGAGGAATTCTATGTAGATTGATCTTTGAGGGGGATCAATCCTTGGAACGCTATAGGGGTTCCACCCTCCTAGAAGTTGGCCATACGGTTGTAATTGTAGATAGATCTTGTTCCTAAAGAGATGGAGGCTACATGCGTTTATACGGCTTCAAACCCTAGCCCTAGGGGCTGCTTCCTAAGTGAGTTACCCCTTTTGCCCTCAACTCTAGCCAATCTAGAAATCCTACAAAAAAAAGGCAAGGAACGAGAATTAAAAGAGTCTTAAGATTCAAGAGGATAGGTTGGAGATTAAGTTAGAAGATGAAAGAAAACTCATGTTAGTTAGGAAAAGATTATATCTAATTTCTAAAACGATTCTAGCTTGACACTATAGATAACATGTCCCATGATAAGGGTTGATAGCCTTATTGGTGTAGATTCTCTTATTTGGTGCTTAAGCTTAGGAGTTTAGGAACAAGAACGACAATAATCATAGTCGAGTTGGGGAGGGATTTCTTTGATATTTTTAGCATATTTCTCAATGTATTTGATGGATTATTGTTTCTACTTAGGTTTGGATTTATGGCCCGTCATACAAATTGACATATTAGTAAACCCTTTAGCTCATTTTTGGAAATATGTACTTTTCTAATTCAATAAAAATAGTTTGTTTATCTAAGGTGCTTAGTTGCTAGCTTAAGATGGTGTTTTTTCTTCTCCATGGAGACAAAACACTTGAAGTGTCACTTCACATGAAATCATTTTAAAACCTTTACAATTGAGAAGTTAGTCTAAATGAACTCTTACTCTTTGGTATTTTAGGTTAAAAGATACTGATGATGAAATTTTATGTTGAATGATAAAGGATATAAACTCTCTGGATTGAAGCTTCATACCTTTATATGTCTTTTATGTGGATGATGAAATTCATACCATTGGGAAAAGAAATGTAGCCTTACATCCATCGAACATTATGTGGAAAACAAGGATTTGAATATCGTACTGTATCGCCCGGTACGGGCGGTATATATCAGTCCGCTAGTTGATCGGCACGTGGATCGCACGCTTCCGGGCGGTATCAACTGGCGGACAGGTGGAGGAGCACGATGGCGAGGAAGACGAGGCTGCAACGCTCATTGGACGAAGAAGGCATGATGGAGAATGGAGTTGGACGTGGCGGGACACGAAGAAGCGCTCCGTTAGGTGGAACGCGATAGGGGGTGGGTCCTCGCTCCATCATGCGAAACGCGATAGGGGGCAAAGGGATCATGGCTGCTGTGGTTAGGGAGGTCACGATCGACGATGAAGGAAGGGATCCTGGCCCAAGTTAGAGTGTTGCTTCCCCTTCTCGCTCTTGTCGTCATCTTGGTCTTCTTCCTCGCAGTTGTTGAGGGCGATACCGGTGGGGGAGCGGGAGATGAGCTTGCCCTGAGTTGGATCCTCGTCAGATTTGGCTGTCGCAGGAGTATTGCGGAGTGCCTTGTGGGGGATGAGTTTGAGCTGGGGACGGAGGTGACCCGTCACATCCTCGCCCGCTCTGCCATCACCCCCTTTTCACCTCTCGAAACCTTCTCGCATTCCCTTTCCATCACTCGGTACATTGGTACAGTATGAAATTAAAAACCTTGCTGGAAAGAAAAACTTCAACTCCTTCAATAATCTTGTGATCTAGAATTACGATTTCTATGCTACTTTTTATATTAATTAAGTAAAAGGAAACAAGTTACAAAAATAGGAAGAATTGACTAACATTTCATAAATAAAGGCATATTTATCATTTTATCAATATATTTTCGTATTTGTTTTGACAAATAATCTTCCTTGATGAAGTATTTGATTGATACGCTTCCTTTTTTATTAAGTCTTCATCTATCATGAATTCTTAAATCTTTAATCAACCCCAAGATATCAATTTCTTTTTTCTTTGAACCCTTCTGATGAAGTCTAAGATTAATCTCCTTTGATTTTTTTGTTTGTCTGTTTTTTTTCCTTTTGGATAATCTTAATAACTAGTATAGGATTATGGAAGCTGTTGTCAATTGACAACCTATGACATTTGCAAAATCTTTCTAAACTACTAATCCAAAATAAACTAGATAATCTTGCAGTTTCCACTACATATGAATTTGTTTAAAGTTTAATTGATTGAAATTTGGATCAGTTTTGATGATTTAATATATTGGCTTAAGTAGCAGATCTGATACCAAATCTGACGAAGGATAGGTGCTCTGATAACAAATCTACGGTGGACAGTTGCTCTGATATCATCATACCTGATAGACGAGCATGGCAAGCAGGGAGAGTGAACTTTTTATGGACTTGAGAAAGGTAAATAGAGAGGAACTTAAAGAAAATTACGGCATATTATAATGTCAAAAGATAAGAGTGTATAATATAAAAAAAATTAATTATGAGTCTAGCTCAATGACTAGATTAAAGGGATGAAGATATTGTATTACTATACATCTTACATGTGTGATGAAATCGGACCATAGAAAAAGTCGACCTTACGCCACTCACATATAATATGAGAAAAAAAAGTTAATCTATCAATTTTCTATAATTTTCAACTACAATCTGTCCCTCCTTTTATAGACCTCGAGTACAAGAAAAAAAGGGAAAAGTTACAAAACAAAGAAGGATTTGATGAGATTCTATTTGAACAAGGCATATCAAGCATTTCATCTTTTTCTTTAATGAAAAGTATAGTTCCATAATAATTTTTGACAATTTTTTCCGTCTTTGTTAATTCTTCAATTATGACTAAAGTTTCTTATAGTGATGTTTTTGACAATTCTTTCCGTCTTTGTTAATTCTTCAATTATGACTAAAGTTTCTTATAGCGATGAAATCTTCAATGTACCGTTTAAGTCTTAATCAAACCTAGATTTATTAATTTTTTTCAAATCTCTAATGAAATATTAGATAATCTCCTTTTTGTTTTTTATTTGACTTCCTTTGTTTTTCCATCTTTTGTACAATCATGGTCGGATATCAGTTGGTTCTGGTGTCCCATGTTTCGGTACATTGAGACATATCTGTATTCCCAAAAAAGAACAAAAGATAGCTTAGATTTCAAGAAGAATTCTATTTTAGAGTTAATTTTATAATTTCTTGGTATATAAAATTATATTTTGATAAGAATAAAGTGTATCTAAGTCATAAATGAATAGAAATTCTAGGTTATAAGGATGAAAAATTGAACTTGTCTTTCCGGATCCGCCGAGGAACAACTTAGTCGGGAGAATGGACCTAAACGTAATTAGCCCTAAATATCCCAATTTGGGCCTAAACGTAATAGAAAGGATCTAATTGGGCCTAAACATAAGAGAATGGTCTTAATCATGCGTAATCTTCCTAAATATGCATTAATATGTTCGTAATTATATGATATGATAAAACATAGAAGTAAAATACTTTTGATTGGAGAGAAATTTGATCAGATTCAATCCCTCTTTTATCCAAATCAAGAGGCTGATTCCCACTAATTGTCGATTAGGAAGATTAAACGAGTGTAAGAAAGAGTGAGAAAGAGAGTGAGAGTAAGTGACGAGGGGAGAGGAGGATTTAAAGGGTCAAAACAGGGTCCTACAGTCAATTTTATCTGATCATTGGAACCTGATTTGACCTGTAGAAGACTGGTATAGTTGAAATGGTCTGACTGTTACCAACCTGTATCTATCGATAATGGTCGAGTTTCGTCTGTATCAACCGATACAAGAGGCATACCAACTCGTACACCCACCCCTAACCATGTACTACCCAAAATGAGCTGGTTAGCTGGCAGACCGATAGGTACTGTCTGTTTCATATCGGGCGGTATGTCAAACCATAATGGTAACTAATATAAGATTGTAAAAGATATTATGTGACAACTTGTTACATTTGTAAAATACCCTCTAAACTAATAAATTTTCTTCAAACCTGATATAAATTAAAATGATCTCACTGCCTGATCCCATTCTAGTGATAAGCTATTGAGAAAAATTCATTTTTCTTTATGGGATCTGGAAGCAATTAATACCTTATTATGTCTTCTAGATCCATGGAGAAGAATCTTTTCTCCTTCTATGAAGTATGAACCATGTGGGATGTTGTCTTATGCTATACAAATGCCTTTGACCTTCGATATTTGGCACCTTTAGTGATCATAGAACAAATTAATCATTTCAATGAAATGATGGGAGGTGGTGGCATAAAGAGAAATGTGGAAGGCAGAAAGGGGTTAGAATTAGGACAAAATATACAAGAACAATAAAGCCATAAGTCTCAATTATATGGGATCGACTATATAGAACTTTTACCGCCATTCAGATATGTAGAAAGTCATATGTTTTGTTAAGTTTAGAGTACTTAAATTCTTATTTATAGTTCGTATTAAGGTCTCTTTAAGTATTCCTCTCTCTCTCCTTTTAACTTAAATCCTTAACTAGGACAAAACATGTTAAAAAAAATTAAAGAATGATAAAAAATGGCAACTGTCCTATAAAACAAATTTTCATTCATTGAATTTACATTTTAGTCAATCTTTTAACTAGACCCTCTAAAAAGTAAAACATATGTTCTCCTTTTAACCTTTTAAGGAATTATCAAAAAAGGAAAACTTGAGGAAAAAGATCCTTTTTCATGAAAAATTCATCATCTCATACAATGCCATATGAAGAGGCTTGTAGACTGCTTCAAGATGCAAATTCTACTAAAAAGGACATGTTAGCATCAATGCCACTTAAAATAAGATTGAAAAAACAGAATACATGGAAAAAGGAAAAAGTAGAAAATCATAGTCTGAATTCAGTTGGAATTAACCTAGAGTAAGATTAAGCTAACCTACTAAATTTTAACTCAAGTAGAAGCTTAGATGCTCTAGAAGATGCATTTTCAATTGCCAAAATTGGGAAATTATAACTAGTTTTCTAGTTCTTAAGGCATCCTTTTTTTTCATCTTTAGTGTCCAGAAATTAGCCTCAACAAATTCTGACTTCTTTCTCAGAATTTTCTAGAACTTTCTACAATTGGATCTAGATCTGCTTCTTCTAACAGATCTAGAACTCATAACAACACTGATTTGTCACCATTTCCTTTTGTCTAGTTTTGGGTGGGATTTCTATATTCTAATAAATTTATTGCAAATAGAAGACTTTATATGTCAGGAGGAGAGAGACTTAATGCTCATAGTGATGGGCCTTCAATGCAAATTCTTGTTGTTAAATTGATATTATTGGATGTGAAAAATGGTTTATACAATAGTTGATCCCAATTTTGTGATGAGTTGTGGAGAAATTCTTTTTTCTTTGTGCAAATGGGATAGTATAGTATTTAATACTTTCTTCTGTCTTGTAGATACATAGAGAATACTCTTATTCCTTCTTTGAACCATGTGGGAAGATATCCCATGCCATGCTGAGTGCTTTTGCCTTTGATATTTGACACCTTTACTCATGATACAATAAGCTTACGGATTTTGTTTTTCTTTTAAGAAAATTTGTCATCCCTTACAATTTGATGTAAAGAGACTTGTAGAGTACTTTAGACGCAAGTTCTAATATGTCAGATTCAACACCAATTAAAATAAGACGAATGTCATGGAGCCTACAAAGACAAATATACAAGCAAAAAGGAAAAGTAGAAAGCTGTGGTCTGAATTCAGCGGATTCAACGTGGAATAAGATTTGTTCTAAAAAATCTGGAATAAGATTGAAGCTAACCTACTAAATTTTTACTCGACTATAACCTTGGATGCTTTAGATGGTGCATGGAATTGAGAAATTATAAGTAGCATTCTGGTTTCTAAACCTTTTTTTTTTTTTTTTTGTAACTGGAAATGTGCAGATTTCACTTCGGTTCATGTCTTACTCAAGAAAACCAATCATGTACATATGCTAGTCTTAAAACTTAGGAAACTTGACATGCGTGCCTGTTTTCTGTGATTGTCAAAGACCAGTTCTACTTTTTTTCCAACTGTCTGTTTTGAGTGGCTTTTCTTTGTTGTTTGTTGACACTTATTTTCTGTCTCATCTAATAAGGATGCAGTAATATCTGATTTTGTTCTCTTTCCTTCAATACACCGCAGGGCCAAAAGAGTTCTCCGCTGTCTTCTACAGCCTGCAGAATTGGAGGGTACAAGATAACTCTTTTGCCACCAATATTGAGCTTTATTTGCTATCTGGTCCTTGATATACGACATATGGTAATGGTTGCTTTTCCAGGCTATCTTTGAGAGGTTTGACCGTGACCGGAGTGGTAAGATTGATACATCAGAGCTTCGTGAGGCACTTCTGAGCCTTGGGTTTGTGGTTTCTCCGACAGTTCTGGATTTGCTTGTGGCCAAGTTTGACAAGTCCGGAGGCAAAAGCAAAGCCATTGAATACGATAACTTCATAGAGTAAGAGTTAGTTTATGTTTCTGGAACAGGATAAACTATATCTTATGCACGGTGGTATCTAGCCTTGACCTCTCTGCTTGCTTATGGTTGGTTTGTTTTATTTGAAATGCAGGTGCTGCCTCACGGTCAAGGTAATAATTTTGCTAGATGCTTATATGATGTATATGTATATAAAATATTTCCACAGGTTTATTTAATTTTGGGTTTTCATGTGAATGATTAATGAACTGTGTCG